>NW_028258484.1:4022247-4176949 GCF_053883595.1 Heterocephalus glaber
GATGGCTGAGCACTAAGAATCCTGGGAAAAAAATTCCCTAGGCAACCACCATTCTGGAGCATGGTGCCTAGGGCTCTTTTCTCAAAGAAATGTCTTTCAGTATTTTGATTTTGAGCCTGTGAAGGTTGAAGTCTTACTGGTTCCTCAGATACACTCAAGGCATCCTTCCTATTGTCCTGTTGTAAATGGATTTTAAATGCTAATTGTCCTGGCTTTTAAATGCTAATCTTTGCAACAATCAAGCTCCCCTCTGCTCCATCTTTATAGGCCCCAACTGTACTGGAGCTTCCTTTCTGGCCAAACTCAAAACATTTTGCTGGACCATTTGCTCTTGATTCTCAACATAGATCTGGCTAAAAGTCCCCAACAATACTCATGCCACAGCCTCAATGTTAGGCTGCTTTGAAATTTCCTCTGCCAGATTAATTAGTCTGCTGCCCTTAATCTCAGTCTTCCACAGTCTCTGGACATGAGCAAAATGCAGACAAATTTTCTTCCAGAGTATAACACACGTGGCCTGAGTCCATCTACTAATGAAGTCCTTCTTCTCAACTGAAACCTCATGAGCCTGGTCTTTTCAGGCTGCAATTATTGTCAACATTCTGGTCTTCAGAGTTCCAACTAGAATGTTCCATCAGCATTGGCACACAGCATTTTAGAGCTGCTTTTACAGCCAGCATCTCCAAACCTTTCCAAACTCTGGTTCCAGACTTCTGCAGCAACCCCATTCTCAGTACCAAAATCTGTCTTAGCCACTCTCCCATTGCTAAGACAAAATACTTACCACTCACAATTTAAAGAAGGAAAGATTTATTTTGGCTCACAGTTCATAGAGGTTTCTGTCCACAGTCAGTTTGCTCCAAGGCAGGGTGGCCTGGTGGAGGGGCATGAGAAAGGAGAATCAGCTTATTGCCTGGCAGGCAAGAAGTAGAAAGCAGGACCAAGAGAGGAGGGAAGAAGATATATTCTTTCCGGACCCCAGTGACCTACATCATCCAACCAGACTTTACTTTCTAAATCACATTTAACTGTAAACTCACCTAATCCACTGATAGGTATCATACCCCTATGATCCACTCACTTCCCAAAAGCCCCACCTATGAGCACAAGAGGCTTTGGGGGCACATCTAGATATAAACTATAACAATTCCCTTTATACAAATGAGGAAAAAGAGGCTTACAGAAGTTAAGTAACTTGCAAGGCCACTCAGCTAGCATATGGTGGAGTGAAGATTCAAATTCTGCCACCTTCCACCAGCCTATTTATTATTATTAAAAAAAATTTTATTAGTACATATTTGCAGTACATAACGATTACATTCATTGTGAGAAGTTGGTACATGTACATAATACATTTTAATTCTTTTTTCATCCCCTTCTCCTCTCCCTCCCCATCTCTCTATCTTTTGGTTCCCTTTCTTTTTGCAAAAGATCTAGCTCCCTGTTTCCTATTATCTATCTTTTACTTTGCTCTTTATTTATATTTTGGGTTTCTCATATAAGGGTTTGTCAATTTTATCAATTTTTTTTTTTTGGTACTGGGGATCGAACTCAGGACCTTGCACTTGTGAAGCAGGTGATGGAACCACTGAGCTAAATCCCCGGCCTTTAACTATTCTTTTGAAGAACTAGGTTTTTTATTCATTTATTCTTTTTTTTTTTTTTTTTTTTTTGGTACTGGGGATCGAACTCAGGACCTTATGCTTGCGAAGCAGGCATCAGAACCACTGAGCTAAATCCCCAGCCCAATTCATTTATTCTTTGTATTTTTCTTTTAGTCTCAATTTTATTAATTTCTGCTTTGATCTTTATAACTTACTTCCTTATACTTGCTTTGGATTTGGATTGCTATTGCATTTCTAGGACCTTGAGGTGTATCATGAGGTTACTTATTTGGGTTCACTCTTTTTTCTAATGTGGGCATTCACAGCTATACACTTCCTCCTCGGACTGCTTTCATTGTGTCCCATAGGTTCTGGTATGTTGTACTTGTATTATCACTTGATTCTAGAAATTATCTAATTTATTCCTTGGTTTCTTCAGTGACCCTTGATTATTCAAGAATGTATTGGTTAATTTCCATGTGTTTGCATAATTTCTTTGGTTTCTTTTGTCATTTATTTCTAGTATCATTGTGCTATGATCTGACAATATGCACAGTATAATTTCAGGGGTTTTTTGGTGTGTATATGAGCACGTTTTATGGGCTATTATGTGGTGTATCTTGGAGAAAGTTCCATGTACTGCTCAGAAGAATGTGTATTCTGTTGTTGGGTAGAACACTGTAGATATTTATTAACTCCATTTGTTCAAAGGTTTGGTTGAACTCATGTTTCTTTGTTGTTTTTTGTCTACTTGATTTGTCTATTTGTGATAACGGTATTGATAGTGTGTTGATGTCTCTTTGATCCTTTATGTCCAGTAATGTTTGTTTTATATAGTTGGGACATATAGTGTTTGGTGCATATATAATTGCAATCATTATTTCCTCCTGTTGAATTGTCCCCTTAACCAATATGTGGTGACCTTCTTTGCCTCTTCTGATTAGTTTTGGCTTGAGGTCCACTTTGTTTGAAAATATGATAGCTACTGCTGCTTGTCTTTGGACTTCTGTTGCATGTAATTTTATTTTCCATCCTTTGACGTTTAGCCCTTGAATCTCTTTTTGGTTTAAATGTGTTTCTTGTATATAGTATACTGTTGGGTTTTAATTTTTTGATCGAATATGTCAATCTGTGTCTTTTGACTGGGGAGTTGAGATCATTCATGCTGAGATTTATTACTGAAAGGTACTGACTTATTTCTGTAATTTCATTATTTTCCTATTGCTGATTCTTTTTATTTTTCCCTTCTGATTAACAGCACTGTGCCTGCTGTGTTTATTTCACTGGATTTTTTGGCATTGTTAGCTCTATTGTCTCATTCTAGGATATCCTTGAGAATTTTCTGGAGGGCAGGTTTGGTGATCATGAATTTCTTAAGGTGCTCTTTGTCATGGAAAGACTTTGTGTCTCTATTTATTTTGCAAGACAGTTTTGCAGCATACGTTAGTCTGGCTTGGAAGTTGTTTTCTTTTAAGGCTTGAAACACTTCACTCCAAGCTGTCTTGGCCTTTAAGATTTATGTTGAGAAGTCTGCTGTAATTCTAATGGGTTAACCTTTATAAGTGATTCATTACTTTCCTTTAACAACTTTTAAGATTCTGTGCTTTTGTTGGACTTCTGGGATTTTGACTGTGATTTGTCATGGAGAAGTCTTTTTCTGATCATAGCTATTTGGGGTTCTATATGACTCCTGTATCTATCTGTTAAATTCTTTCCCATTTTTTTGTGTGTGTTTAAAAATTTTTTTTTATTTTAAATTTTTATTAATTTTGTTGGTACATTTTAGGTATACAATATAATGACATTCATCATTGGAAATTTGCACCTTTACATAGTCTCTCTTGGTTCTTATTTTTCACCCTTGCCCAGCCCTCCCTTCAACCCTTCCATTCCTCCCTATTTACAAAGATTTTGTTCCTATTTTTCCATTTTCTCATATTAATTCCATTCCCTTCTTTCCTTTCCCCTACCCCTCTCACTTCACCTTCCCCTTTGGCGCTTTTCTCCCTATTTCACATTATCTATTATATCTTTTAGTCCTTATTTACACTTTCAGTTTCTCACACCAGAGAAACTATTTGGTATTAACACATGTGTGTCCTATTTATTTCATTTAAGAGTATGGCCTCAGTATGCATCAATTTAGCTTTAAGTGTCTCTAGTTTCTCATTCTCTATGGCCAAGTAGTACTCCATTTTATAAAAAACCCATATCTTCTTTATCCAGTTTCCAGTTGATGGGCACTTGGACTGTAGCCAAGCTTTAGCTATTACAAACTGTGCCGGTATAAACATGGGTGCACATATATTGCTGTGGTATGATTCTTTTAATTCTTTTGGGAAGATACCCAGCAGGGGAATAGCTGGGTAAAATGGGAACTGTAGTCCTAGTTCTTTGAGGTATCTCCATACTGATTTCCA
This sequence comes from Heterocephalus glaber, assembly GCF_053883595.1. Classification (NCBI taxonomy): domain Eukaryota; kingdom Metazoa; phylum Chordata; class Mammalia; order Rodentia; family Bathyergidae; genus Heterocephalus; species Heterocephalus glaber. Next base: position 4,026,272 of record NW_028258484.1, read on the forward strand.
CAGTGGTTGCACCAGTCTGCACTCCCATCAGCAGTGGAGCAGTGTTCCTCTTTCCCCACAGCCCCGCCAACATTTGTTACTGGTTGATTTAATGATAGCAGCCATTCTTTCTGGGGTGAGGTGGAATCTCAGCATTGTTTTCATTTGCATCTCTTGAATGACCAGTGATGCTGAACATTTTTTCATATGTTTCTTTGCTATTTCTACTTCTTTGTCTGAGAAATGTCTGCTCATTTCAGATGCCCATGTTTGGATTGGGTCTTTAAATTTCGGAGGTCTGATTTTTTAAAGTTCTTTATAGATTCTAGATAGTAGACCTTTGTCTGAGGAACAGCAGGTGAAAATTTTTTCCCAGATTGTAGGTTGTCTCTTCATGCTGTTGGTGGTTTCTCTCACTGTGCAGAAGCTTTTTTTTTTGGTACCAGGGATTGAACTCGGGTCCTTGAGCTTGCAAGGCAGGCGGCAGAACTACTGAGCTAAATCCCTGGCCCCATGCAGAAGCTTTTTAATAAGAAGGGATCCCACTTGTTGTTTGTGCTAATTCACGGGCAACTGAGGTTTTGTTCATAAAATACTTTTCTACACCAATGTCTTCAAGAGTTCCACCTAACCTATGTTCCAGCCAGTTCAGTGTTTCTGTTTTAATATTTAGATCTTTAATCCATTTTAATTTTAGTTTAGTGCATGGTGAGAGATATAGGTCTAGTTTTAATCTTTGGTAAGTTGAAACCCAGTTTATTGAGCACCATTTATTAAAGAGGCTATCTTTCCTCCAGTGAGGGTGTTTGGCTCCTTTGTCGAAGATGAGGTGGCTGAGTGGGTCTGGTGTTGTTTCTGCATCTTCTAATCTGTTCCACTGGTCCTCAGGTCTGTTTCTTTGCCAGTACCATGCTGTTTTTATCACAGTAGCTTTGTAGTAGAGTTGCAGGTTGGGGATTGTGATACCCCCTGACATGTCTCTGTTGCCTAGAATTGCTTTTGCCATTCTAGGTCACTTCTTGTTTGAAATGAATTTTTGGATTGTTTTCTCAAGGTCGGTGAAGTATGCTGCTGCAATTTCAATTGGGATTGCATTGAATCTATATAGCAGTTTCAGAAGTATGGCCATTTTCACTATGTTGATTCTTCCTACCCAGGAGCAAGGGATGTCTTTCCATTTTCTGATATCCTCTTCAATCTCTCTTTTCAGAGTGCTATAGTTTTCAGAGAAGAGGTCTTTGATTTCTTTTGTTAGGTTGATTCCTAGGTATTTCAGTTTTTTGGATGCTATTGTGAAAGGAATTATTTGCCCTATTTCTCTCTCAGTGAGTCTGTTGTGTGTGTAGAGGACAGCTATTGATTTTTGTGTGTTGACCTTGTATCTAGCTACTTGACTGAATTTGGTTATTAAGTCTAGAAGACTTTTGGTGGAGTTCTTGGGGTCTTTTTTGTAGAGCATCATGTCATCTGCAAATAATGACAATTTGACTTCTTCATTTCCTATCTTTATTCCTTTTATTTCTTTCTCTTGTCTAATTGCTGTGGCTAATGTTTCCAAAACTATATTGAACAAGAGTGGTGATAGTGGACATCCTTGTCTTGTTCCTGATTTCAGTGTGAAGGATTTCAGTTTCTCACCATTTAGTATGATACTGGCTGTTGGTTTTTCATAGGTGGCTTTTATCAGATTGAGGTAGAGACCGTCTATTCCAATTTTTTTAGGGTTTTATCATAAATGCGTGTTTGATTTTGTCAAATGCTTTTCCTACATCGATTGAGATGATCATATGTTTTTGTCCTTGGCTCTATTGATATAGTGTATTACATCGATTGGTTTACATTTGTTGAACCATCCTTGCATCCCTGGGATGAATCCCACTGGTCAGGGTGTATGATCTTCTTGATGATCTTCTGCATTCTATTGCCAGTATCCTATTTAGGATTTTTTCATCTATGTTCATTAGTGAGATTGGCCTATAGTTCTCTTTTTCAGTTGGGTCTTTCTCTGCTTTGGGGATCAAGGTGATGCTTGCTTCCAGGAATGAATTTAGGAGTATTGCTGCCCTTTCAATTTCATTGAAGAGTTTAAAGAGTAGTGGCAGTAGTTCCTCTCTAAATGTCTTGTAGAATTCAGCAGTGAAGCCATCAGGACCTGGGCTTTTCTTGGTTGGTAAGTTTTTAATTACATTTTCAATTTCATTGATTGATAGTGGGTTGTTTAGAATTTTTGGGTTTCCTTCGGTCAATATTGGTATTTCATATGTATCTAGGAATCTGTCCATTTCTTCTGTGTTTTCCATCTTATTGGCATATAGGTTCTTGAAGTAGGGATTGATGATCCTCTGGATTTCTGCTGGGTCCATTGTAATTTCATCCATTTTATTCCTAATTGCATGGATTTGGACCTTCTCCTTCCTTTTCCTGATAAGTTTGGCTAAGGTTTTGTCTATTTTGTTTATTCTTTCGAAGAACCAACTCTTGGCTTCGTTAATTTTTTGTATCATTCTCTTAGTCTCCATTGCATTGATTTCTGCTCTGATCTTTATAATTTCCTCCCTTGTAAGAGCTTTGGGTTTGTCCTGCTCTTCTTTTTCTATGAGCTTGAGGTTCAGCATCAGGTTGTTTAGTTGGGCTTGTTCTGTTTTCCTAATGTGAGTATTCATTCACTGCTATGAATTTCCCTCGTAAGACTGCTTTCATTGTGTCCCATAGATTCTGATATGTTATACTGTCATTGTTATTTAATTGTAGGTACTGTCTGATTTCTTCTTTAATTTCCTCTGTGACTCATTGGTTATTCAGAAGTGTGTTTTTCAATTTCCATGTGTTTGTGAAATTCTTTTGCTATTGATTTCCAATTTCATGACACTATTGTCTGATAATATACAGGGGATAACTTCAATTCCTTTGCACTTACTTAAACTTGTTCTATGAGTGAGTATGTGGTCTCTTTTGGAGAATGACCCATGTGCAGCTGAGAAGAATGTGTATTGTGATTTTGTGGGGTGGAAGACTCTGTAAACATCTGTTAGGTTCATTTGTTCAAGAGTTTGATTGAGTTCTAGTATTTCGTTGCTTATTTTTTGTCTAGTTGATCTATGTATTTGTGACAGTGGGGTATTGTTGTCCCCCACTACTATTGTACTAGTGCTTATTTGATTTTTCATGTCTGTTAGTATTTGTTTTATATAGTTGGGTGCAGTAGTGTTTGGTGCATATATGTTTATGATTGTCATCTGTTCCTCTTGGATTGTTCCCTTTACAAGGATGTAGTGTCCTTCTTTGTCTCTCTTAATCAGTGTTGGTTTGAAATCCACTTGATCTGCAAAGAGGATAGCTACTCCTGCTTTTTTTTTGGTTCCTGTCACGGGGAGTATTGTTTTCCACCCTTTAACTTTCAGCCTGTGAGTTTCTTTTTGAATTAAGTGTGTTTCTTGTATGCAGCATATTGTTGGATCTTGCTTCTGGATCCATTCTGCCAGTCTATTTCTTTTGACTGGTGAATTGAGACCATTAACATTAATGGTTATAATTGATATGTATTGACTTATCATTGTCAATACTTTTTCTTTTTGTTGGATTGTCCCCCTTTGCGTTTAACTTCTTGTTGTGCTGGATGGAGTCATTCTTCTGGGCTTTCTGGGGTTGTAATCCATGTTGTATTTGCCTAGGATATTGTCTAAAATTGTTTGGAGTGCTGGTTTGGTAGTCATGAAGTTTCTAAGGTGCTCTTTGTCATGAAAGTATCTTGTTTCTCCATTAGTTTTGAAAGATAGCTTTTCAGTGTACATCAGTCTGGGTTGGAGGCTGTTTTCCTTTAGGCCTTGAAATATATCACTCCCAGCTCTTCTTGCCTCGAGGGTTTGCATTGAGAAGTCTGCTGTGATTCTGATGGGCTTTCCTTTGTATGTGATTTGTTTCTTTTCTCTAACTGCTTGTAGAATTTTGTTCTTCTGTTGGGCTTCTGGAATCTTAACTGTTACATGCCTATGTGTAGATTTTTTTTGATCAAGGCTAGTTGGAGTCCTATATGCCTCATTTATCTGTATGTCAAGTTCTTTTCCCCTGCCTGGGAAGTTTTCTGCTATCACTTCTATGAACAGTTTTTTACATTGTCTACACTCTCTCCTGTCTCTTCATTGTCTCTGATCAGTCTTATGTTATTCTTCTTTGCATCGTCTAGCAGCTGCTGGATTAATTTTGCATGGTCCCTTACTATTTTAAAGAAATTTTTCTTTCCCTGGTGATTAATTGCAATCTTATCTTCTATTTCTGAAATTCTGTCCTCACATTGGCCCATTTTGATGTGTAAACTTTCAGTGGAGTTTTTAATGTCCTGGAAATCTGTTTGGATCTGTTTTATGGATTCCATTTGTTTCCTGTGTTGGGATTCCATCATGTTCCTCAGCTCCTCTATTTTTTTATCTGTGTCCTCTCTAGATTTATTAATCATGTCTTGCACTGTGGGCACAATCTCTGCTGTTATCTGAGAAATTATGTCTGATTTCTTTTTTTCCAGATCCTCTTTTGTTGCCAGTTCAGGGAGTCTAGGTCATTTCCCTTTGGCATTGCTTTAGGTGATCTGGAAGTCTGTTTTTGAGACTTGTTTACATGTCTTTTCATTTAAGTGGGGGGGGGTGTGTGTGCTGCTGGTGTCCAAGTGATTCACTTCCTCAGTGCTGGGTGGGGCTCTGTTCCTCTGCACTGGGGGCAGTGGTATGGCAGCCCGAAAGACTCAGCTGCCTGGTGCTGGATGCCTCTGCTCCTCTTCTTTTCCCATATTCGGAAATTTTTTTGCTGTTATTTCTTTAAGTAAATTTTTTAATGCAATTTTGATCTTTTCTAATTTTTCACTAATTCTAATTAATCAGTCTTTTCTGAGTCATCTATAAGCTGTTGGATCAATTTTCCATGTTCTCTTATTGTTTTTAAGGTAAATTTTAATTTATGGTCATCTGCATTGGACCTATCTTTTAGTTCTGACACTTTGTCCTCACATTGGTCACTTCTGTTGCCCATACTCTCAACAAAATTTTTTCTGTATTTTATTTTATTTTTTCAATTTTTATTGGTACATGTTTGCAGTACATGATGATTATGCTCATCGTGGGGAGATGGTACATGTGCATAACATGTGTTTTATTCTTTTCATCCCCTTTCCTGGATTTGTTTGGGATCTTTCCATGGACCCTAAGTCTTTGCTAAACTGGTCATTTATGTTTTGCATCAATTTGTTTAGCCCAGATAGCTTTTTATTAATGTCTTCTCTAAACTCAGATTGTTTTGTTCAAGTCAATTGTTTAGTTGTATCATCTTTGAGATTACTGAGCATGTTATTGTTCTGTTTTTTTGTCTCCTTTTTTTATCATTTTATATAATTCAGCTATTTGGCCTTTGATTTCCTCCTCATCAATTCCCCATGGGTCAGCTTTGAGGAAGTGGGGCGATTTTGCTGCCTTGTCTTTCTTCTTCTTTTTTTTTTCTGAGGTTTTCAGGTGAATTATAGTGGAAAGACTTTGTTGCTAGTATGGAATTACTTTAGGTAGTGCCTGCCTTTTGGTGATGTACTTTGGGCCTTTGCCTCTATCCTAAGATTCAACCACCTCTGTTAATTTGGGAAGGAAGAGTGCAGTGTAATTGGCCCAGCATCCAGCTCTACAGAACTGAACCATGGTACTATTGACACAAAGTCATACCAGATATTAGTATATAGTAAAATTCAGTTAATAGAATCATTTATGCCATCCAAGCAATGGCAACAAAGTCAACAACAGTATAGAGTCAAAGACAAATTGAATAGAGACATATTCTAAGAACCAATAAAAGCTACCATTGTACCAACCCTTAACCATAGAAAAGAGATCTATTGGGCCAGGGATTTAGCTCAGTGCTGCTACCACCTGCCTTGCAAGTGCAAGGTCCCAAGTTTGATTCTGGTACCAAAAAAAAAAAAAAAAGAAAAAGAAAAAAAATAAGATCTATAATTATAATATAGACATAAGACAAACCAATATTGACATATAGTAAATAGATACTAAATGCAGCAACTATACCACCACTAGCAATAGAAAAGAATTCAACAATAATAGTACAAAATTAACTAGTTACTAAAGATTAATAAAGCTTAATGTTAGTACTGGTAAGGTGGAGTGAGTGGAGAATAAGGGAATGAAATAAATAAAAATTTAAAAGTAAAGAAAAGGAAATGGTAAAAAGGAGAGAAAAGTGAGATAAAGGGCCTTGTTAAGGAGTAAAAGAAAATTAATAGAATTAGATAAAAGTAACTGAAAAGAACAAACAAGAAAAAGAAAAGAAAAATCAACAAATTAAAAAAAGAAAAAAAATGATGCAGGTCCCCCAAATATTTCCTGCTTGTTTTTGAATGAGCAATATCTTTCTAGGGTCTGTAGTATTGGAATCCACTAGATATGAGGGAGGGATAGTGAGTTTCTGCAAAGATGTATTTTGTTTCCATATTCATGTTTTTGTGCATGTATGCTGAATCCTGCCCCCTCCTTTTCTGCTGGGCATGGGTGGTCAATGATTTTCACACCAGGGGTATTAGTCACTGCAGCAGCTCCCAGTTTCTGCAGTCTTCTGTGTGCCCCAAGTCATGGCTTTCTGCACCTACTTTTCTGGCCTATAGGGTTGTGAGGTGCCTTCTGTGCTGCAGAAGCCCCTCTGTCTGTATATCCCAGGCTGTGGCAACCATCCAAGCTGAGACATATCCCTGCTCATATCCATAGGTGAGGAACACAAATAAATCACTGACCTTTGTGCCTGATGAAGGTAGCAGGGCTGGGGTTCAAGCAGACCACTGGACTTAATGCCAGCAGTTTCAGACTCATCCCCCTCTGAAAGTCACATATGTCTGGCCTAGCTTCTCAGCACAGAGGGCTGGGTCCCTTCATATCCTTTCCTGCCCGAGCCTAAACTTTTCAGGTGGTTTTATGTCTAACCTTCACCCTCTTTTACTCTTCTTGTTGCTGTCTCCCACCCAGTCACTGTGGTAGAGTGACACCAGAAACCGTGAGGTATAGTTGTTCTGTGGTTCTGTCTCAAACAGTTAACACTTTCCCAACATGGCTCCTGATTCAACTCTCTCAAATATGCTGGGTGAGGTGCTGAATTTCTTTTCTAATTCTAGCCTGCCAGGTGGAAGTATTGTAGATAGGTAAGTTAGATATCTTGCAGGCAGTTAGACAGGGCCGCCCTTAAGGAGCCAACAGAGGGAGGAGCTAGCATGGAGAATAATTGAGGCACATTCACTGGTTAGCATTATAAAAAAGAGGTGTTACTTCTCCTAGAGATGGACAGCATGATTGATATTCTAAATGGGAAATTCCCTGTATATGACTTATTTTCCCATTTGATCCCCATTTAATCAATATTACCTGGGTGACTGTACTTAATCATATTGGTTGGTCATGGTTTTGTCCCACCTCATGCCCCCCTTGTAATTTCCACTGGGTCTCATAGTTTTGTCCCACCTTGAATTTGCCTCAATTTGTGGCTTTGCTCCATAAAACCCCCGGGAAATAGGATACAGGCTTATTTTGTGTCTGCAGAGACAGGTCCCCCTTCCTAGGAGCTGAGGTCAGCTTTCCAGACTGCTTTGTTCTTTTCTCTGAATTATATTCTTTTCCAGCTGCTCTGTATTTTCTAGTTTTCCTGTTAGCTTCCTCCTGATTCCTGCAGATTGACTTTTTTTTCTCTCTTTACCAAGTTGTTTTGCAGGTTTCTCAATACCAGGTCCTGAAGACATTGTATTTTACTGGTGCTCTCTACTCTGCCATTTTTAGTCTCAGCCTATTTTTTAAGAAGGCAAATAAGGAGGGCTTGAGAGGTCTAAAATATATGGCTTGAGGCCCCTGAAAGTTTTAATTCATTGCAAGAAGGCCTCAAGGAGGGCAACTAGGACTTTAGAGAGATATCAGAATAGGAATTTGGGGCCAGAAGCCAAGCAGCAGCCTCATTATCAGAATAAGGCATCTCCCTGATTTGGGTGTTGAGTGCAGGAGGGCTATGGCTTTGTCCTTGATGGGGTATGAACAATCACACAATGTCCTCTATGGGCATATAGCTCAAGTCTAGACTTGGCCAGGTAGTATCTGGTGTGCTGAGCTGGAACAAACTGTGAGCTGAAATAAACCTTTCGTTCTTTAACTTTGGGTGTCTGTTATTTTGTCTCAGCAATGAGAAAAGTAACTAAGAGGATCAGGGAGAGGAAGTAGTGTTTTTGGGAGAGGGGTGGTCCATGGAACCCACTCATGTGTTCTCCATCTCTGCCCTATCTTCAATGTGCTTGTCTTCTTGGTAGCATTTAACCTATTGAGAACTATCCTTTTATATTTGCACTAAAGTATAGAGTTTTAAAAAGATAGGAAGAAAAGACTAAAAATGTTACAGATTGAAGGAGACTAGGGACATAGGATCATTAAATACAATATGGTGGCACATACCTGTAATTCCAGCTGCTTTGGAGGCTAAGGAAAGAGGTTTGCAAGTATAAGACTAGCCTGGGCAATTTAGTGAGATCCTATCTCAAAATAGTGGTAGAGCTCAGTGGTAAAATACTTGCCTATCATACATGAGCTTCTGAGTTCAATCTCCAGTATTATAAAACAACAAAACCCAAGAAAACAATGTTGGATCTTAGATTGGATTCTGGCCTAGAAAAAGGACATTAGTTGAAAAAACTGGAAAACTGAAATTCTGTAACTAGATTATTTCATACTATTAAATGAAAATTATTTTTCTGTGTTTATTAATTATGGTGTGGTAATGTGAGGGGTGAATATTAAGGGTGCTAGGTGAAAATATAAGGGAATTTTCTTCAGGATCTGGCAACTTTTCTGTAAGTGTAAATAATTTCAAAATTAAAAAGGAGAAGAGAAGGAACTAGTGGGAAGAGGAGGAACAGAAAAAGAAAAAGCCAAAGGGAGAAGACAAGGAACAAGAACACTAACTGATGGTGGACTTCTCATCAGAGATGATGGAGGTCAGCAAACAGTGGAACAATATCTTTAAAGTACTCAGAGGAAAACCCCCCTGACAATCTAGAAATCTATTCCTAAGAAATATCATTAAAATTAAGGTGAAACACATGAAAGTTGGGTACTTCTTTTCTTCAAGGAGAGTTTCACTTTAATATTTGCTAAATTTAAGAAGTTCTTCAGGTTGAAAGGAAATGATTACAGATAGAAACTCAGAACTAGAGGATGGAATAAAGAGCATGAGAAATGGTAAATATGTGGATAAACTTAAAAGACTATCTTTTTGTCTCCTTATTTAATTTAAGGGACAATTAACTAAAGCAAAATTAAAAATATATTGTGAATTACTATGCATTTGGAAGTAAGATATATGATAATAATAGCATAGAGTATGGGATTATGTTAATGGAATTAAATAGCTTTAAGGTTCTTACATGTTATACGAATTGGTACCATACTAATTCAAGGTAAACTATGTATAAATTAGGGATACATAGTGTGATCCTCAGAGCAAATGTACACATGCACACACACATACACATCTTATAAAAAAGAGATATAGGGGCCAGGGATTTGGCTCAGTGGTTTCACCACCTGTTGCACAAGCGCAAGGACCTGAGTTCAATCCCCAGTACCAAAAAAAAAAAAAAAAAAAAAAAAGAGAGATAGCTAGAAAGCCAGTAAAAGGGGCAAGAAAAGAATTATCCCAAAAGAAAACAGAAAAGAAAGAAAGGATAAAACAAATAAGATGGAAGATGTAAACACGTCAATTATTATACTAAATGTAAATGGATGAGCTCCTTTCCTTTTCTGGGGCTGGGTGCTTAGCACTGACTCTCTTGCATGGCGAGGGCATGTTTTCCAGGGCTTGACTAGGGCTGGGGACTTAGCATATTTTCTGGGGTGAGTGCCTACCTCAAGTTGGTGTCAGCAGGGCTAGGCTGAAGAGACACCTAGGAGATCTGAGATTAGTTATCCATGGAATTGAGCAAGTAAGTAAATATCTAGACAAAGGTGTAATTGTCACGGACGGAGATGGGTGGAGATTCCCCACAATCCAGGGCCTGATTCTCCCAACGATGCAGAAGGTTGTGGAATAATCAGAGATCGAAAGTGTAGAAGCAGAGTTTGTACTTTTATTCAGCAGGCATGCAAGAGTACAGCTGCCATCTCTCAGAGAGACAGGCAGGGGTGGCCAAAATAGAGCCACCGGCCACTGTTGAAGTGAGGCTGGAGGTATTGACTTTATAGTAGGCGGGGGCCTCTCCTGTCTCTGGGCTGAGAGTGCCCTACTTGACTGGTCCATTGGCTCGTTACTAGGGAAGATGGGAAGGGTCTTTGGAGGCTTTTCACACTGCTGGGTCAAGTTTCCTTTTTTTCCTTTTAACTTTTGCAAACCAAGCTTTGCAGAGTACAGCATAAAGAGGAAGTGCAACCGCAGGCTATCAGCTCTTCACAGGTGGTTAAACCTGTTCATTCACCTGTCTAAATTCCTTGGGGGGGGGGGAGTTTCTGCTCATCTTTCCCTACCTACAGGTCTCTATCCCTACATAATCAAGGTCCTCTGAAGCCAAGAGAGATGGATGGAGCTGGAGTCTCACAGCCAAGGCCGGAGAGCCCAGCTACCCTTTGTGGGGCTAGTACTTCATCTACCCGCTTGCAGATTGCTAGTGCCACTTCTGCTGTTGTGTGCCACTGTTTAGATTCTAGTCTTTGAGAGGTCTGAGGAGGAAGTACCCTCCTCTTCAGAGACTGGAACTGGACGATGGAGGTATCAGACAAGATTACACGGAAGAAATGACATCTGAGATGTTTTGAAAAATAAGTGGAATTTTCCAAGTGGAAAAAGGAAGTTCAGTCAGAGAGAAAGGCATGGAGCCATAGGGAGTGAAAATCATCTTCTTGGGCTATGGATGAGAGGTGGGTCAGGGCCACTTGTCAGGACACAGTTGATGCCTCAGGCCTTGTTCTTTACTATTAGAGCTGCCCATTATGACAGCCTGACCGGTCCAGCTACTTTCTGGTGGCCTCCTGCTCACACCCCTAGTATTTTGCCCCTTTTGTACTTCTAGAGGTTTTTGGTTTGGGGAAGACCCAAGGACCCAGAGGAAGAATTGGGAAAAGGGATGGAGAGGAGAGTGGGCAGGTGGCCTTTAAGGAAAATAGGATAAAGCTCCAAAGCCTGTGAGTTTGAGTTTGGATGCAACATAATGACTGTGTTAGAAAACGTTTATCCAACACCTGTCATTTGCAAGCACGTATTTATAGAGAGACTGTTCGTGATCCCACAGCTTGAGGGGTGGTCTTGTCTTCAAGAGGCTTACAGTCAACGGGAAAACCAAACCCAAGGGGAAAAAATTAGTGAACAATAAGGACCAAACCGGTGCAAAGAAGACACTGAACAGATGTCTGTCAATTAAGTGAATGGAAACCTGAATGAATGAAACTTGAGATACTGATAGTACCCCAGGAATCCAAATGAAATTGACCCATGGATGTCCCCAAGGAGGCAGGACAGGAGGGGTCCAGAGAGTCGCTACAGCCTGCTGGCCTTTCTGAGCTTACCAAGGGCCCAGGCGCGGACTCCAGGGACCAGGAAGCACTCACGACCCCCGCTGGGCTCGGCCTAGCCTAAGAAGCAGGCAAGCGATCATCATGGGCGGAGAAGGCGAGGCCTTGGGAGAGCAGCCGCGGTTTCCCACCGCCCACTCTGAGGCGTAGGGTCCAGAAAAGGGCCCGCGGGAGGAAGCGAGAGCCCGGGGCCCGCCCCGTTGCGTCCCACCCTCCGCGTGCCCTCCCCTCCCGCTGCGGGAAAAGCGGCTACGGGCGCCTCGGCTTGCTGTGGGGCGAGTCGAGCTCGGCGGGCGGACGACGAGATGCGACCGCGGTCTGGGCCCCAGCCGCTCTGGGCCGCTGTGCTGGCGCTGGGGGCGCTGGCGGGCGTCGGCGTCGGAGGTGAGTGAGGCTCTCGCGCCCGGGACTCAGCTCTCCTGGCGGCCGCGCCGCTGCCTACCGTGCAGACCAGGCGGGTGGGTCCTGCGCTTCTTCAGCCCAAAGGCGTGGACCCCGGCTGGGGCCGTCGAATCTCGGAGCTGGGCACATTTCAGGCCACGCGGTGGCCGCGCAGAGAGGAGCTCGGTGCCTGGGAACAGGTCTTCCGGGGCGCCCCAGCCACCAGCCGGGTCGAGCTCTTTCCCTGGGTGCCTCGGCGCGCGCGGTGCAGGAGACGCATCTCCGAGCCCCACGCTGAGCTGAGGGTGATGGAGACCCGGGACGGTCCGGGGTGGCAGAGGAGGGATGGGGCTTCCTGGGCTGCTCCTGCGCCTTGGCAGATGGATGCAGTCGCGTCTTCTCTGGTGAGTGTATGTGCGCTTTGGTTTGCCAGTTTACTCGACATTCCTCCTTCTTTGTGTGTTATATTTTCCCTCAAGTTTTTAAATTTCAGCAGTTTTCCATGGTAGCAGTTTGGAGCAGGATGAGGGCTCTGCCTCCTCCAGTGTCCCCAGGTGGCAGCAGAGCTTCTGCTTCTGGGACAGACCTTGCACCCGACTTCCCTAGTCTGTGGGGAGCCGGGACAGAGGTCCCTTGGGCTGGCTTGTTTCCCGGGTTTTGTCTCTCCTGGTGCTGCACGCATTGGTGTGGGGAGGGTTATGAAGAAGTTGAGCCGGCGGGGAACTGCCCGTCATCTTCCGCAGCCTTTGGTGATCTTGCTAGATTTGGGAAACTCTGGCTCCTTGTCCGCAAAGGCTGCCTCTTCCGCAGAGGACAGGAGTGCACATAAGTACCCTTAAAAGGTACAACAGTACTCATAAAACAAGTTAGATTGGGCTGGGGATGTACCTCAGCGGCACAGCGCCTGCCCGGCAAGCGTGAGGCCCTGAGTTCAATTCCCGGTACCAAAAACAAAATTAAGTAACCAAGTTAAGACTTTCCAGACGAAACTTAAAAAAAAAACTTAAGTCCTTAGTTGCCTGCTATTGGCTGTTGATGCTGGGAATGGAGAAATCCACAGAGCATTTCAGAGTCTCCTGCAGATAGACCTGCTTTCATTGAACTTAACACATTTAAATTTTATTGCTTCTAAAATTTTAAACTGATATATAAAAATGCACACACTTATAATGTACAGTGTGATAATTCATACATATATACTCATACAATATTTATGTATATATGTAACACATAATGTAACACATAATGTAATATATATGTATGATACATATAATATATACAATGTAACATATGTAATATATGTAATGAAATCATCAAATCAGGATAATTGGCCTTTCTTTGTGTTGAGTACCTTCCAACTTTTCTCTTAGTTAAGATACGTAGCACATTTAAAACATTTTGTGATTTTTATTAAAAGTTCTTTTACAAACCCAGTTTAATTTAATTTATTTATGTATATTTTGAGACGGGGTCTCACTATGTAGCTCAGGCTTGCCTCAAACTCATGGTAATCCTGCCTCAGCCTCCTGAGTGTTGGGATCACAGGCACGTGCCACCACACCCACCATATTTTCTTATAATTTTAGAAGGAAATAATGAGGTAACATAGCACCTACCATGGCACTTGGCTCAATGTTAGTGAAGATGAAGAACACATATGCTATTTTAGTGCTTCTCCCTCCTTCCCAGCCTCTCTCCAACCTGAGGATATCTTGTGTTCATCTCATTCACACAGTTGTAATGATCTATATAGGATGACATTGGATTGACATGTAAGTTTGCTTTAGAGATCCTTTGGGTTTTCTGCTCACAGATTCATCTTTGTGATTGGGGCAGTTCTAGGAGTGGTGATGAGAGGCAGAGTAGAGTAGTGTTTAAGGGCAGGGGCTCCACAGTCAGCTTACCGTAAGTCCCTTCTCAAAGCAGTTTCTGTTATATTTACCTAAGTGTTGGTGGCAGAGTAGCAGACATCATTAGATCCCTGTGGAAGCAGTTGGTAGTAGGATGATAGGACAGTTGTGTTGTGATATACAGTGTCGAAGGGACACAGGAAAGGTAGGCTGGGGGTTAGGGGTGGCACAGACAGGCTGTCCCAGAATAGCAGCTTCTGGCCGGGCATGGTGGCTCACGCCTGTGACCTCAGCACTGGATGGGCTGAGGCAGGAGGATTGCTACAAGTTCAAGGCAAGCCTGGGCTACACAGTGAGTTTAAGGCTAGCCTGGGCTACATAGTGAGGCCCTGTCTCAAAAACGAAAAAACAAAACAAAAGCAGCTTCTGGTATTTGGAGAAGAAAGGTGGCCTAAGGACAGTGTTGAGTTTCAGATTTTATCTACAAAGATGATCTTCATAGCTTCATCTAAGAGATACTGGGTTTTGTGGTTTTCTCATATTTAGGGTTTTATTTTAACCTAACTAGTTCTGAGCTGAGGTGCTTAGTTATCTTTTGTAGTTTGTATCCTGGAAACTCAAATTGAAGCCCTCTGGAGTCCCAGGGATACAGGGATGTGGAGAAAGTCGTGTTGGTTAGGGAAAGGGACAGTTGTGGCTTAAGCCAGCAGGATGTAGGTTTGATTCTTGACTTTGCCTCTTATTGGCTGTGTGACCTTGGGCAAGTTACCTAGTCTCTTGGTCCTCAGTTTTGTCACCTATAAAATATAGAAAACACTGTCTCTGATTATGCTAATTAGATGAGACAAAGGTACAAAGTAATTATTCAATTAATAGCAACTACTATTGTCATTATTCTTCCTGTTCATGGTCTCTACAATGTATTGGAGATAAAAGTTGTTACTGCTTCATGAATGAGTGCAATCCAGGCTTCTAGCATAAGACGCCTGTGAGAGGCTTATGTGAGAGGGCACCTCTTATTTTTACCCATGCCTCTTTCATGGTTTGGCATATCTCAGCCTCTCTCATCCAGCAAGAATCCATAGAGAAGGCTGAGGAGGAAAGAGATCTACACATTTGCTGTATCCATGAGAAAACCTCAAGTCCTGTCCCTGGGACCAGAGGAAGGTAAAAGAGGCTCACAAGCTGGGCATGGTAATGCATGCCTGTAATTTCAGCACTCTGGGGGGCTGAGGCAGGAGGATCAAAAGTTTGAGTTCAGCCAGAGCAACTTAGCAACTTAGCCAGACTGTCTTAAAATAAAAAGGCTGAGGATGTTGCTCAGTGCAAAGGCCCCAGGTTCAATCCCCATACCACCACCATAAAAAAAAAAGGTGTTCACAAAGACTTCATTCAGTCTTTCCACATGTCTATTTTGTGCAACACTCAGGCCCAGTACTTGGCACATAGGTAGCAAAATAATTATCTAGGGCATGTTATGAAAAAGGATGTAAAGGTGATGTGCCTCACTTTAAGAAACCCAGTATTGCTGGCTCATGCCTGTAATCCCAGTACTTTGGAGGCGGAGGGAGGAGGATTGCCACAAGTTCAAGGCCAGCCTGGGTTACACAGTGACTTCAAAGCCGGCCTGAACTGTCTCAAAAAAAAAAAAAAAAGAAAAAGAAAAAGAAAAGAAACCCAGTATTCACTTGGCACAGTGGCACATGCCTGTAATCCCAGCTGAAAGACTGGGATTGGGTGGCTGAGTCAGGAAGATCACAAATTTGAGGCCAGACTGGGCAATTTAGCAAGACCTGTCTCAAAAAACAAAAACAAGAAACAAAAAAGCAAAACCCTCTGCGGATGCAGTTTAGTAGCAGAGCACTCCTGGGTTCAACTCTCAGTACTGAAAGCAAAAGAATAAAGAAACTCAATATTTAAATATTTGAATTCATTCCTAACAGATTCCCACCTGGATATTCTGGAGGGGATTTTGTGTGTATGCGCCTCTCTCTCTGTCTCTGTCTCTCTTTCTGCCTCTCTCTCTCTCTCTCTCTCTCTCTCTCTGTGTGTGTGTGTGTGTGTGTGTGTGTGTGTGTGTGTTGCTTTACCACTGAGTTACACATCCAGGCCTGGAAGATATTAAGAGAGCCAACACAATAGTTTCTTTGGGCATTTGAGCCACTCTACACTATTGCACTATTTTGACCTCTGATCTGAGGGTGCTGAAAATTTAGGGGAGTACCTGCCTTTTTCCCTCTCATAGTAGTAGCTACCAAGGAGGGCAGCATTCTCCTGTACTCCTCTCAAATTTGTGAGTGTGAAGGCAAAGGTGATGAGTGGCAGAGGTTTCTTGGGGAGATCGTAAGATAGGACAAGGAGACAACATCGTAAAGAGGGGGAGCTGAACCTATCTAGAATTTCCCCATCCAAATATTTCCTCCGCAACTCCCCACTCCTCTCAGTATCTCTGGTTATCATCCCCTCCCAGTCCCAGGAGTCCTTCTGCCCTTATTGGCAGGAGTGGCCAGGAAGCCTGCCCACAGAAACCTCAACTCATGAATCAGCAGACAGATAATTAACTGAGGGGTGACTGAGCAGCTTCAGGGATAAACTGCTTGGCTTACCCAGTCCTCTCTGCTGCCCAGAGTGGCCTGCTGCCTCATGCTGTCACCTTTTCTCCCTTTTCTGAAGAGCAGTGTGCTGTTGCAGCTCACGTCAGCAGTGGAAGTGAACAGGGGAGCAAAGGAATACACTGGGGTTAGGGAAACTGCCTGTTCTCTTTGTGTAACTGCTGGCATTTTATTTTTATTTTTACTTCTGGCATTTATTGAAACTTGGGACTCTTCAGCAAAATGATAATATCTAGCTTTCTCTCCATGCTCATTGTATCCCCAGAAATGCTTTAAAAAAAGGATTTATTGAGATTTAATTAATGTACTGTACCTTTTAGGTGTGCAGTTCTATGAATTTAAACAAATACATACACTCAAGTAACCACCACCATAATCAAGATAAAATTATTTTTATCACTCTAAAAAATTCCCTTCAGGTCCTTTGTAATCAATTCCCTATCTATGTCTCTAGTTCCTGGCAATCACTGATCTGTTTCCTGTTCCTACAGTTCTGTTTTACAGAATGCCATATAAATCATATCGTGTAGTGTGTAGGCTTTCAAGTCCGGCTTCTTTCACTTACCATAATGTGTTTATGATTCATCCATGTTGTTGCAGGTACCACTAACTCTAAGAGGTTAATCCAGGCTATTACATCTTCTCTGGGTATTGAGACAGTTACTCTGAAACCAGGCGGGCTAGATTCATTAAACACTGGATTTCTAGTGTTTTCTAATTGGATAGATGCATTTGAACCATGTTTAAACCATTAGATTTTCCAACTGCTAATAGTTAAAGACTGGGAGATTTTATAGCAGTGAACACTTTTATTATTCTTGGTCCTAGAGCAACAGATATTCTGTAGCCAAATATGGTATGTCACAATCTTTGGAGCCAAAAGTTGTTAAGTAAACCTGGAGCTATTCTACTTTCTCTTGTTTTTGGTAGCATCTCCATAAAAACAACCCACTGCAAGTCTTTCTGTTTTTCTGTCATGTTCCCACCAAAAGATAACCCCTTCTTTTCCTGTTTCTTATTTCAGTAGTTCAGTTTCTTTGTTCAGTTAGTGAAGATGTTCACACATTCAAGGAGAGAATGAGGTGATGCACATTCATGATAAGAAAGTCAAATGATGGAGAGTAAAATTGCTGGTTTCTTTCCATAACTTCCCTGTAATGCACACTATTAATCAGATACTTTCTTCTTGTGTATATAACACTTGTGTCTCCGTGTGTGTGTGTTCTTTACCTAAACTTGTATTATATGCCACTTCTTTATACACACACACACACACAAACACACACACACACACAATATCAGGAAGATAGCTGTGGGTCTGAAATTTAAAAACCTACATTTGATTAATGGCTCTGCAGGCTTTTAAAACCATCTTCTCTGGTGACTTTGAACAAGTCATCTTACCTCTGAGCCTCAATCTCTTGGTGTCTCATGAGCTGCAAAGAGGTGAAGAGGAAGATAAAGGAGAGACTTCAGATTGTTCTGGTCCCTCCCCAACCTTTATTGGGGAAATTTCTCCTTTAACTGATTAATAAGTTGACATTCTGCATAAGGATTTCTTTAGGAAAAAAAAGAGAAGTCCTGCAGTTAAAATCAAGTTTGAAAAACTGCACTTGGAATAGAGTACTAGGAATTTGGCAAAAGATACAGTTGGAAACCAACCTGTAGTCTACCTGAAATCTCTTTCCTAATGGAATTCGTGGACAGAGAAAACCTGGGTCTGCAGGATTCCTTGATGGTTACAGATCTCTGCCTTAGCCACCACCCATGGTAAACTCCTCCAGATGTAACCTTTGCTGGAGCCACCTGTAAGGAGCATGTTTGACCAACCCCAGAGCTGAAGGGAATGTGGTGTCTTTCTCCTGGGACTTCCACAAGTTGCGAATAGACTGTGGTTGCCCTGGATGGCTCCTCAAGACTATGGGAATGGGCTGTTCAAAATTTATTCTTTTATAAAATTAAAAAAAAATTTTTGGTACTGGGAATTGAACTCAGGGCCTTGTGCTTGTGAGGTAGGTGGCGGCATCACTGAGCTAAATCCCCAGCCCTCCCTTCTGTTATTATACATCAACAAATTAAAATTGTATATATTTATGACATACAACTTGTTTTGAAATATGTACACATTGGAGAATGATAAATCAAGCTAAATACAATCCATTGCCTCTATTTCATACTTATTTATTTGCAATGAGAACACTTAAAATCTGCTCTTTAAATAATTTTTGGGTAGATGACATTGTTATTAACTGTAGTCACTGTGTGGTACTCTAGATCTCTTGAACTTATTCCTCCTAATTGAAATTTTTGACCAATATGGTTCCATCCACCCTGTTCTCCAAAGTTTATTCTCGTGCTTCTGCCTAGTTTTGGGATTCCAAAAGACTTTTGGGTTTTGATGGCAAAGGTTGAATTTGTAGAAAGCCCTACCTACAGCTCTGAGGAGCCTTCATTAATGAATCCAAATGTGGAAACAGAGGCAGAACAGAGGCCATTTAAAGCAATCTTTAATTTTCTTTAAATCTATAAAAGTAATTCCACCTGTAAAAAATGCCACAGTACAGAAACTTCATAATGTAGGATGCACAAGTTCCTTGTAGTCTCATCCTTAGTGATCACACCGATGATAATTGGTTTTTAACCTATACATATGTCAGTATATATAACTGTTTATCATTATTATTATTTCTCAAGTGGTATCACCCACAATAGGATCATTGTCACTTAGTAATATAATCTAGGGATCTTATTATGTTGGTTGGTCTATGGATTTCCATTATTTATGCCAACAACTGTCATTTTAGTCAGGAGGCAGAGTTATATAGATTATCTCTGCTGGCAGTCATTAGGTTCATTTCCAGTTGTTTGCTACTACAAATAAATTCTCTGGGATATAACCTTATTCATTTATTGTGCACCTTTGTTCAAATGTTTCTACAAACTAAATTTTTTGAACTAAAGTTACTGGATCAATGGGCATGGATATTGTATTTATTTTTTATTTGTTTGTGGTGCTGAGGATCGAACCCTGGTATTATGCATGCTTGGCAAGCTTTCTATTACTGAGCAACACTCCAGTTCAAATCTATTTTTTTTCTTTTTGGGGTGGAGTCCTGCTATGTTGCTCAGGCTAGTCCTGAGAGATTGGGCTCAAATGATCTTTCTGCCTCAGCCTTCTGAGAGGCTGGGACTACACGCATGCACCACCTCCTCTGGCTTGAATGTTTTGAATTTTAGTATGTTACCAAACATTTACAGAACATTGTCTCCTAAAATAGTTGAACCAGTTTCCCTACCTACCACGGCTGGCTGGTGGTGAAGAGTAAGCTCAGTACTGGTGCCTGCTGTCTACATCCGTGAGATGTGAGCTGGGGAGAAAAGCCCCAGAACTGGAAAGCTGGATGCCAAGATCACTTACAGGGCACCACTGGGTTGGGCCTCAACCAGCACTTGCTACAGGCCTGCCCCTTCTGTGTAGTAAATGAGTCAGATGGGAGGCAGGGTGAGTACTAGTAAAAATTTCCAGAACTCTGAAATACAGCATTTAAACCAAATGTCAGTTAGTCATTAGGAAGAAAAGGATATTTATATATTGTTTGAGGGGTACTGAGCCCTGGGATGCCAGGCCTCCTAGAGTGTTGGTCACCTTGTTGCTGCTTTCTGATATCTGAAAGAATATGTACTTTCAAGGCCAACAGCACATTCAAAATCATCTAATCCAACACCATTTGTTTTACAGAAAAGCAAAATGGGAATTTCTGAGAGGTGAAGGGACTTGCCCCAGATCACACAACTAGTTTAGTGACTTTGGTGGGGTCTTGTCCTGGGGCTCCTGTTTCCAGGTCAGAGTCATTTCCTTCCTACATCCCATCAAAGACAAAGGGCCCTCTTGTTTTGACCCTGAAGTAGGGGAGAGGAGGGTCTTTCTCGGTGCAGGAAGTGACTGGAATGAAGATAAGGGGAAGGGAACTGAACATTTATTGAGCATCTATTATAAAATGACTCTTTTACATGTTACGTCACTTAATCCTAACACCTCATGAGATAAGTATTATGCCCATATTTGAAAGCATGGGGTGGGTAAGGAAGGAAACACCTGTTTGGAGTTTCTAGAGCTTGGCTGATATGACTGGGTTAGGCCTGCCAAATACTAGGAGCAGTTATAAATCTTAAATAGGGATGTGACTGGACCTTAGAGCACCAGAGCCATTCATGGATGTGCCTCCAATGGAAATGGCAAAAGTGACTGTAAGGCCAGGCATGATGGCACATGCCTGTAATCCTAGCACTCAGGAGGCAGAGGCAAGAGGATCGCTGTGACTCCAGGCTGGCCTGGGATACATAATGAGTTCAGAGCCAGCCTGAATTATAGTATAGCAAGGCTTTGTCTCAGAAAAAAAAGTGACTTATTTTTGTTTGTTTTTTTGAGACAGGGTCTCACTAAGTAGTTCAGGATGGCCTTGAATTCACTATGTAGCTGAGACTGGCCTCGAACTCACAGTGATCCTCCTGCCTCAGCCCCCTGAGTGTTGGGATTACAGGTGTGCACTACCATGCCTGGCTCAAAAAGTGACTTTTGATCTGAGTTCTTCTGCCAGTTTGCATGCTTTCCCTACCACATCCATTGTGTCCATTGTTTTATTGTCCTTCTCATAAGAAGTTTCTCCAGAGCTGGGTGTGAATTTTAGACTACAACCATTCAGAAGATGGTAGTCTTCCACACATGGCTACCTAATTAACTTGGTTAATGATCTGACTTCACTTCTAAGGTCAGGGCCTACTGGCTGAAGGGTCAGTGAAATGGGATGGCCGATAGTGGAAACACTTGAGCCTTGTCCTAAGGAATCTGTTTGCTCAGGCCCAAATTCTTCATGTCTTTCTCTCATGCCCACATGCCATCTGTCAGCACGTTCACGGAGTACATCTAGAGTCAGACCACAGCATCAACACTACGGCCTCCAGATACAAACCCTGCCATCTGTTGCCTGGATTATTTTAATGATGTCCTAGTTGGTCCTCTCCCCTCTGGCTTCCCTGCTGTGAATGAAAATTTAGTGGCCAGGATGAGCTTTTTCTGCTCACTTTTGCTTAAGTCCTTCCAAGTGGCTCCCACTTTGTGGAGAGCGAAGACTACATTCCCTAACCCGGCCTGTGGTTTCCATGTGTTCTGGTCCCTAGTCTTCTCTCTGCCCTGTTCTTTTCCTTCCCCACTCTTCCTGTGTTCCTTTAACAGGCCGAGGTATTTCTGGCTGTAGCCTTAGGTTCTTTGTGGAATGCTCATCCCCTAAATCTTCCCATAATTTACTCTTCATATCCTTTTGGAGTATCAACTCAAAGAAACCTTTTCCAACCACTTTTCTAAAGGAGACTCCTTCCCCTCTTTGTTTGCTTTTCCTTTATCCTGCTTTATTTTTTTAAGCATTTGCCACCATTTGAAATTGGACTTTTTTAAACTTGATATTAGCCAAAAGGCTGAGAAGTGATGAAATTGGACTTTTTTTGCTATGTATGTTTTTGTTATCATCTTCCTCACTAACATGTAAGTCTGTCAAGAACATGGGCTTTGTTCAGTTCGTCAGTGTGGCTCCAGTGGCTAGGAGAGTGTCTAGCACAAGTAGGTGCTCAGTGTTTGTTAAGTGAATGAATGAATACACATATATATGTAGGTAGAAAAGTAGAATGCTAACTGAACCACTTTTCCGATTGGATATAGCAAAATTTTCATGCCAGGCTGTTTTTTTTTTGTACCAGGGATCAAACTCGGGTCCTTGCACTTGTGAGGCAGGCTACAGAACCACTGAGCTAAATCCTCGGCCCCCAAGCTGTTTTTTTTTTTCAGTCCATGCAAAGGATTTCAGAGTAGTGGTCTTCAAAATCATATCATGTATACTATAGAAATACGAGTCCATTTTTGTTAGTTCCATAGCGATCCTGTAACAAAGTACTACAAACCAGGCGGCTTAAAACAACAGAGAAAAATTTATTCTGTCTGGAGGATAGAAATCTGAAGGCAGGGCCATGCTTTCTGAGACTCTGGGTAGAGTCTTACCTTGCCCCTTCCTAGCTTTTGGTGGTGGCTGGCAATCCTTGGTGTTTCTTGGCTTCCAGCTGCATCGCTCCGGACTCTGCCTCTGTCACCACACAGCATTCTCTCTGGGTGTCCTGTTCACATGGTGTTTGCCTCTTCTTGTAAGGGCACCAGTCATATTGGATTAGTGCTCATCCTGATGACCTCATCTTGATAACCTCTGCAAAGACCTTAGTTCCAAATAAGGCCACATCCCCATAGGTACTGGGGTCTTAAGTCAGCAACATACCTTTTTGGGGAATACAATTCAAACTATAACACATTTTAATATTGGTAGTGGCAAATTATACAATAATATTTTCCATTGTTAAATACTGTTTTCAGTTGATTCTGATGCACTTTTAAAGCTCTAAAAATCTCTGAAATCAGATACATCTTATATCCCTAATCTTAGATTTGATGAAATTTGGTTGTTTGGATTTCTTACTGCTTTGGGTAGTACATCCTGGAGCATTTTGCTCAGAGCACAGAAGTGTGTATTGCCTCGAACTTCACCTCTCTCCTTCCTCTATCTTGGTTACTGAGCTACCTTTAAGGAAGAAACAAAAGTAAAATAAAATTTCTTTAGAACTTGGATATAGAGAAACCACTTGTGTATACATGGGGCAATTAGCATGAGACATTTTGTGCTTTGATGACTCATGCTGCCAGGTGACTGCAGTGAGAGACCAGGCGCTGAATCACCCGATGTCCCTGTGGATCTAATTGGGAAGTGGCCAAGGGTCAGAGGATCCAGGCCAGGAGTCCTCTCTGGCAGAGAGTACAATAAATGTCCATAGTGTTGCAGTACAGACCTCCTCCTTTCCCAATGAATACCATATAATCTAACATACCATATAAGTGTTCTTTCCTGAAATCCTCTGGCCTCATCAGTGTGGCTTGTCCCTGCATTCTGACATCCTGTCTCCTTGCACAACCTGTCCTCAAAATAGCCTTCACTGACGCAGTATGACTTCCACTGGTTCCAACTCCCTTTTTGTATTTCCTTTTTTCCTCTATTTTTCTCACCCTTCGTCTCTCTTCTGATTCTATGAATCAGACTGATGTGCCAAACCACAGCCTTCTACTTCTACTTTTCAGGCAAACTTCTTGGCTGGCTTTGTCTCTCTTTTTCTTTTTTTTTTTGGTACTGGGGATCGAACTCTGGTCCTTGTGCTTGTGCAGCAGGTGGTGAAACCACTGAGCTAAATCCCTGGCCCTGTCTCTCTTTTTCTTATTGGCCTTCTTTTCTTTCTAGATTCTTTTCCTTCCTAGATTGGATTTTTTTTTTTTTGAGACAGTCTCACTGTGTAGTTCAGGCTGACCTTGAACTCACTATTTATACCAGGTTGGTCTTGAACTCATGGTGATCCTCAGCCTCTAGAGTGCTGAGATTACAGGCACATGCCACCATGTGCAGCCCCTAGATTGGATTTTTGAACCTAAAATTCCTAACTCCATTTAGAAGTTAGTTTGGACAGTTTGTCATTTTACTTTAGCCTCATACTTACTGCCTCTACACTCTCACACTTAACTGCCCTGTTCAGGGCATACTTAGCTTTGTGTCTAGGGTTCTACATAATAATGTCTTCAGGACATATTAAAAAAAATCAAAACTCTCACTTGTCCTAAACAGTTTGAGACTAAGGATGAAAATAGCAACTATAGAAAAAATAGCAACTATAGGAGCAGCATTTATTGAGTACTTTCTGTGAGCCAGCTGTTGTGTTCAAGAATATTCCAGAGATTGCATCGTTTCCTCTTTCTAACTACCCTGTAAAGACAAGGCCCATTCACCTTGTTTTGCTACTTTGTATAATCTGTTAGAGGAAAGGGTCTGAGGATTTTTCCATTCTTTTTGATGCAGTTCTGGTGAAGATCCCCTCTTCTTCAGCAGGACCACATCTGGGCCCCAGAGGCTGAGCAGAAACACCAACTTTATGAATG
Organism: Heterocephalus glaber; assembly: GCF_053883595.1. Taxonomy (NCBI): domain Eukaryota; kingdom Metazoa; phylum Chordata; class Mammalia; order Rodentia; family Bathyergidae; genus Heterocephalus; species Heterocephalus glaber. The sequence goes on from NW_028258484.1 coordinate 4,050,675, forward strand.
ATTGGAAACAGAGGCCCAGGCTCCTTCTACAAACTCAGGAGGGAGGGCCAGCTTCACAGCAGCAACTCATTGAATCAGCCTGAGCCCAACCTGGGGACTCCTGAGTCAGTCATTTTCAATCATTGGGTTCCAGGGAAACTCCCCTTGGTGGCAGGACTTAGTTGGGGTTATTATGGGGGATCACTGTTTCTCACGAAATCAACCTGTGATTCATTGAAAAGAAGGAATAAAGGAGACTGGGTAACGATGACTCCCAGGCTTGACTTCCTAAAGAACAAACCTCGGCAGCATAGCTCATCTTCTGGGGAAGGGGACTGTACACTGGGAGGGGCCTGATGTTCTTTAAACATCTGGCAAGTTTTCTATTGTGGCTACAAGTCAGGGACTCAGGAAGATGCTAATTTAAGAATTAATGGCTGGATAAAATGATAGACTGGGGAAAGTTCTCAAAAACAGTTTGACAGCACTTACACCTCCCATGTTCCTCTTGTGTCTTTTAACTCTTCAATGGTTGGCCACCTTGTGCTTCTATTCTCCCTAATGAACATCAACAGAGTTTTTGTCCAGTATTACCCCCCTGGACACTGATCCCCATGGAAACTCCTCCCAGAACCCTTCTGACAGAGCAGAAAAGAGAGGCTATGACCATATTTGCCTAGGGAAATAACAACTGTGGGGCCGAGATAGGGCCAGGCATCCCTTTCAGGGAGAAGCCTTAGGTTGTATGTACTCTTGGTTCTGAAAGTTAAGACATTCTGAATCTGGTAGCTCTGGGAAGACCAGATACTTTTCTTCTGTCATAGCCATTGCATGGCTGAGGGCTGCTCTACCTTAGAGGTGACCTTGATGCTTTGGGACCAGGCCTGGAACCAGTGCCATAATTCCGATCCCACAGTGCTTAGGTTGTAGTCAAATCAGAGTGTGAAACTGCAGAAGTTACTCATGGGCTTATAGTGGCATCCCGTTATAATCCCATTTGTAGTATTTTAGGGTTGTAAAGGTCTTTGACGTTAGACACACTCAAGGCTCTGAGGGACCTTCTAGGAAGCGCTTCAAGGATTCCACATATAATCTAGTGTTTTGGAGAGAGCAATGAAAATTTAAATTGAGGAACCCATTTATACATTTTATGTTGGAATTCTATTTATAATTTTGAGAAATGGACTCAGTTGCTTAAAAACAAAACAGTATTTACTGATCATCTCCTTTGAATAAGAAGGCTGGTTTGCCAGAGATTTAGCTCAGTGGCACCACGCTTGCCTTGAAAGCCCAAGGTCCTGCCAAAAAAAAACAAAAAAGAGAAAGAGAGAGAGAGAGAGAAGACTCGTTTGAGCAGGGCAGGGCAGCCAGTAAGGGACCTAAACATATTGGGTAGCAGTGCCATTAAGGCAGATACTACATAGATAGTTATAATATGGTAGGAATACTAGAAATGAAGAAAATGAGGCTGAGAGGAGTTAAATGAGTCACCCAAGACTACACAGTCTGCTAAATTGTATGTGTCCCTTTTCTGTTAGATCCTTCTGCCCTGAAATACTTGTTGTTAAAGCATAATTTTCTGCTTTTTTTCCCCTTCCTTCCTTCTCTCCCTCCCTTCCTCACTCCCTGTCATGTTGGGGATTAAACCTAGAGTCTTGTGCATGCCAAGCACGTATTCTACCTCTGAGCTATCTCCCTAACCCCTTAAAGTGCAATTTTCAAAGAGTTAAGAGTATGACTTCTATACAAATATAAAGTACACATATGTCAAAGATTTCATTCAAGAGTAGTGAGGGAACCAGTAAGATGTTGGGACTAGTTCAGAAGAGAATTCAAGGAAAGATTTGTAGTTGGTCAGGCAGAAGTGAATTAGCTAATGGATTCAAAACTAGTTAATGTTATATAAAGCAATTAACCTTAACCTTTGGGAGGTACTTTTTCTACCAGACAGAAATCATTGGTGTTTTTGTTGGATTAGAATCATATACATTGCTCTCATCAAGAATCATTTCCATTGTCATTGATTTTCTACAGGTGACTTTTATTCTTACCGGGTTGTAAAATATCCTAATTAATAGATGTCAAACGAAAGTACAGATAATCTCTAGGTCATTTTCTGAATGTGTTTTTGTCCAGGTATTGGGATGGAGGGAATTCAGTTGCACCATAATAAAATAAACTGAGACATTTGGAGGAGGAGAAGTTTTGGGGATATTGGGAAAACCTCAACACAGTATTATTTCCCCAGGAAAATTTGCTGGTCTTAACAGCTAGGGTCAAAGGAATCCCTTTAGAAAATTGTGGAAAGAAACTGTCAGGATAACTGAGGTTGTGGGGAAGAATGGATCTTTCTTCGTTTGCTCCTTGTATTGAAAAAGGCCTCCTTCCTGGGGCACTACAGGAAGAGGGTCTTTATTTGGCCGAGGCCAGGGAACTGAGCTAGGGGGAGCAGAAAGTATGACAGCTTCCAAGCAAATACCTGGGTTTTGCTTTCTGGCTAGGCTTTTCAGGGCTATTTTTTTCCCTCTGGCTGTCCCTGCTCATCCCCCCAACCTTTTCTTTGCCCTTTGTCAGTAAGAGGATTGTTCACATTTGAATGGCATCTTGTAGTGTACTCCTTGCCTCATTAACTTATTGCACACATTTTGCGAAATAGATACATTGTTTCATGAAGATTAGGTGAGGTGCCAGCAGCCATGACAGTTAGTAATATGGGCATTCAGAATCCAAACAGAGACCTCCCTTCCAACTCCCAAATTCCACATTCTTCTAGCTGATACCAGTCAACATTTTCTAACATTTCTTTGGTTCTCTCTGGAGATTTTCAAACTTGAGTTCCAAAATAATGTGATTGGGAAAAACAAGATTTCAGAAGATTTACTATCCCCTAGGAAGCCGGTGGTACACTGCCACTGAAGTCATCCTGCCCACTGCTCCAAAATAGGCTATGTGTTAATGTCAGTGGTCCGGCCTTGGGTCCTGTGTATGTATAGTGGCTGTGAACATCACTAAAGTAATTGCAGAGGACACATTGTCATTACTCTGGGTCTCATATTTTCATTTGCAATGTAGGTCAAATCAATTATTAATTAAAGCCTTTTCTTTCATGGTTCAGCTTTGCCCCATCACTTGCCATCACTGTGGCCTTATTTTTCTTCCTTACCAATAGCCTGTGTTTGGTAAATGTCTATGCGTGGTTAGAACATGCTCTGTGTACCCAAGAGCTGTAGACATGGGGATTCAGGAAACTGGGGAAGGGTGGGGCAGAGATTTTGTTGAGTAACAGGTCGGGTACTAATAACTTTTTTCTTCTGTTGCAGGGCCCAACATCTGTACCACACGAGGTGTGAGCTCTTGCCAGCAGTGTCTGGCTGTGAGTCCTGTGTGTGCGTGGTGCTCAGATGAGGTGAGAATCAGATATTTCACCTTTTTTTCCCAGACTTTGATGCTTTTGTATAGGAACAGACCCATGGTGTTCTCCCTTCTAAATGCACACTCCCTTGACCCTATTGAGTAAGGCTAGAGTGAATCCTTTACAGTTCTGGATGGAGAAAGGCTGTCATGGAGACATTACTAGAAATACCATTCAAAGTCTACTGTGAATTCCCTACCCCAACCAATTTGATTGCCCCTCTGATCTTGCTGTAAGCATTGTTCTCCTGTAATACCCTTTGCTTGCTCTTTGTTGGGGTGGAACATACCAGGGAAGAGGTGCCCCAGGTTGAAAAAGGAGGAGATGTTGGCTTACTTCTTTTCCCCAGAATTTAAAAAAGATACCTAGGAGCCTTGCACTTACTTGTGTGTGCGGGGGGGAGTGTTTAGTTGGAGGATCTTTTCTCTTCCTCTTATGATTGTACCTCTCTCTTTTTTTTCTTCCTTTCTTTCCCTCTCCTAGGTGTCAATGAGGGAAGGAGTTGTGCCCATTGCTGGGGATGGGAGGGTGACAGGAAAGGGTTAGCTGTGTCTAGGCAGAGGGTTTGTTGTGTCTGAGGCCCTAGAGAATGAGTGTGTCTAGGGAAATGGCTATGTTTGTGGCTTTCGTGAGAATTTGGAGCTGGCAAGAGCTGGTGGTGGTGGGAGGGGTGAATGTGGCTGGACAGATTCCCAGTGATTATGGGGTCTGAGGCTGAGTCACTGACTGTTGGCAGGTGATTACCTGACTCCTGGCCTGGCTGCTACACAGGCTTCTGGAGGCATTCTCTGTCCCGTAGCATGTCCCGGCCCTCTACAGTTTTATGACAGCGCCAGTTGCGTCCCTTATTATTTCTACTTCTCTTCCTATTCTAATGGGTTTCCTAAAAAGGCAACCTCTCTGGCAGGCTGGGGAGGAGGGGAGCAGGGAGGCTGTGTTTATCCCCAACAGGAAGGCTGCCAGAGCATGGAGGCCAGCTCAACACGTGATTCTCTAGCATGGGAAACTGCTTCCAGAGGCAGCTGCCCAACATCTGGGCCACATTGACTTCATTTAGCAAATGAACTGGTCCCTGGGGCTGGAGGTAGGGGGTGAGGGAGGAGGGCGAGTCCTTCTCCTTCGCCCCCACAGGTGCCCCTCCCCTCTGGGCTGAGCTGGCTGCTCAAGTGTGGTGATGTAGCCTCCTCCCTTCTCATTTGCCATATCCTCCTGCCTTTGTCACCATCATGATATTAACCTTTTTTTTTTTTTTTTAAATAAGGAAGTTGCTGTTCTGTGGCAGAATTCCGGAAAAATAGGGAGCTGGATGAGGAGTGTCTAGATAAGTTGCCCTGAAGCTAGCTAGAGCACAGTGGGAACCAGGACAGAAACCTGAGTGTTCAAAGAATGTATCTTCTTCCTCTTTTCCTCCTTTTCCGTAGAAAGCAAGAGAAAAGGCAGGTAACTCTGGCTTAGAGAGTCTGCGGAAGAAGGCCAGGAGAGGGCAGGGGAAAGGTGCAGTGGTAGGATGAAAGCATTTCCCAGCCTAGGAAGAGGGGAATCAGGAAGTGAGTACGGCTAGGACCAAAGAAAACTAATGGGGGCAGATAGAAAGTCCAGTGGGATATTTCCCTGGAGGATGGAATATAGACATGAAAGCAGAGGAAGCCAAGGGCTTAGGTTACAGCTTTCACTAAGCAAGAGGGACGAGGTGGGAGATGGCAGGTAAAGGAGCCTGGTGTGGGACAAATTGTGTCTTCCAGAGAGGAAAGAGGAGGGAATCCGGACGGCATGACTGCTGTCTTTTTCTTGAGGGAGCAGGACTTCCCCTGTACAGGTCAAGGTTAACTGCTCAAAGTGCCTTGGCTGTTGATTTAAAATCTAAAGGTGGGGCTGGGTTGCAGCTCAGTGCTCCTGCCTCCCCTGCCTTGATTGTTGAAAGCAACGCTGGCAGTGCCTGGAAAAACAACTGGTTGGGCTCAGTTTTCTCTTGTTACTCAGAGGACAGCAGCTTTTGGGTGTGTGGAGTGAGTGGTTGGCTGGGTAGTAGGAAAACATGGCCAGTGTGAATGAGTGTGGTGTTTTGGGCCTATCTGCACAGGGTGTGTCCTTGGAGAGTTAGATACTGACCTGGGTTGGGGTAGTGGGCTGTCTCTGCTCTGTACATTTAGCAAAGAGGCCAGCTTTATGGAGAGATTCAGCTTGTAGTCTTGGCCTCAGTGGCACCATGTTGGAGTCTAGACCCTCCCAAACTCTTTTGATGGTGAGGATTGGCTGAGGGGCTTGTTAAAAATAAAAGTTTCCAGGATGGACCCTGGACTTATTGCATCAGAATGGGTTGTTATGATGGCAAGTTGGACAAACGTTGCCAATTGAAGGGGCTGTTTATTGGTCAAGGTGAGTAGAAGTGGAATTAAGGTTGCTGGATAAATACAGGAACACTCAATTAAATTGGAACTAAGCGACAAGAAATTGTTAGTATGAGTATGTCCCAAATTGCTACATTTGGCAACCCTAGGGAAGAAAGAAATACTAGAAATTGGTGTATAGGACTGGGTACACATTGGAAGGTAGGCCAGCTCATACTTAGTCATATGTCCAGGGATGAAAGAGAAACAGTGGGGTTTGGGTCTAGCAAAGCGAGAGGAAGACCTCAATAGCTCTTCTTGTTTCTTTTCCACAAATGTGGAGGAAAGGTTTAGACCACTCTTTGTAATCCTTTTTAGTTGCTAATATAAATTTATTTTCACTTTTCTGCTGTTTTTCTACTTATAAATTTGGAGAATAAATGTCCATCTTGAGAGTTATGTTGTTTACAAGTTGGAGGAAAAGGATAATATGAAGAGCTTTCCTCTTTTTGTGAACAATGAAGTGTGACTAGCACCAATTATAAACTAAAATATTTTCCTTCTCTATTCCTTTCTGTCCTGTCCGTAATTCTCTGTCCGGATGTTCAGACATGAACATGCATGTTTATGTACCTGCTTGTACTCAGCAGGTAAGCCAATCAAGACAACAGTATTAATTTATTTGTGCTGGAGATGTTTTGGTAGCTCTCTGGAGTAAAATACCTGGGCATATTGCCCCTTGCCTTCCTCCAAGGAACAAGTATGCAATCCTCATAGTTATAATGGTAATTATAGAAGAGTCATCTTTATTTACTTTTATTTGTTTACAGTGTATCCAAAAGGATTTAAGTATATTTGACTTATATTGAGATTTTTGTATTTTGAAAGCATGTCACACTCACAGTCTCATTTTATTCTTTGGCCAACCCTGTGAAATAGATTGCATAATGACTACTATTTATGCTGTTCTTTCTTAATTTCCAAATAGGATTAATGGGGAATGGTACTAACAGCATGTGTCACTGTCCAGGAAAGGGAGGTAATCTATCAGCTGGGACTGTACGTGGGTTGAAACCTCCCACTTCTGTGCTTGGAATCTTTCCCTGGGCCTTGGCTGTTTTTGCTCTTTTTGTGTAATATTCTAGTTTCACTGGAAACTGAAACTTTAATATCCACCCCCTTTCTAGTTTTCTCTCTGAGTAGCCTGGAAGCATCCTTTCTAACACCTCAGTCTGGGTTATTCAGAAAGGGAATGTTGCCTGTGGGGGCAGAGGTCACTGCCCTCTTGGGACAGGAAGTTCTCAGGGACATCTGGGCTAGTGAGTAGGTCTGTTAGGTTCTCAACCTCTGACGTTGGTGACAACAACGGGAGGAAAAGGGAGAGGGAGATAGGTTTTGTTTTTCAATGTTTATTTTTCTAAGGACACTCCTGCCAAACCGTAAGGACTGTCAGTGTATCTTAGCACTTTAAGCCTTCTTCTAATTAGGGCTGCCCCATTAGAAAATGGGAGTGAGGACACCCCCTTCATGAACAATCTCTCCTTTTGCCGAGGTGAAGATAATTGATGGCTTGCTGTTCTCATCAGCTCCCTGGCCTCCCGCTCCCAGCTCTCTCCTTTAGCCTCTATCCTGTCCTGGAAAGGATCAGCTCTTCACAGCAGCATCTTGGTGATCCAATTATTGCCTTTTTGGGAAGGTTTTCTTTAGGCTTTGTGGGTGGCTGGGATCAGAGACAAGATTGGGGTTTTTTTGAATAAGAAAAAGATGCTTTCTGAGGGAGACGGGTTGGGAGAGATGAGCAGAGACCAGGGGAGGCTGGACACAAAACCTGAAATGTCCAGGAGTTCTCCCCATGGTCGTTCTTTTCCCTGGCCAGAGCTGAGTGAGGGAAAGGAGATTTTCATCTCTTTCAGAGTTGTGGAGGGTCTGTGATGTTTATAATGGGATATTTATAGTCAGGACAGTTAAGTCCTATGCACTGATTCCCATTGCTGAGGCTATTTCTGTGGTCTTAACACCTGAGAAGCTGAGAAAGGAACAAAGTTGCAGAGCTCCAGAGGCTCTTTTCACTTTGTGCTTGTGCTGGGGTAGTGCTCATGCTGCTGCTCATGTCCATCCATGTGGGAGAAGACATTCAGTTGCTCAGAGGGGTACTGGACCCGAGAAGACAGGGACTTTGAGCATTAGGAGGGGTTTTGGGCTACTGAGGTTTTGAGCGTAGGTGGTCCCCAGTGACCTTACCCCTCTCTGGGTATTAGTGCTGCCAGGCCACATGAACATGCTGAAGGGGAAGCATTTTGTCTGTCCTTCCCTGTGACATTCCCATTTGCATCCTGTTGCCTACCTCAGGCATTCCCTAGTTGGTTTTTCCTAGAGCCATCTTTTTCACACTCCTGTTTCTGTGTCCAAACCCTTTCTTTATACAGAATGTAACAAAACTGAATTTTAAGAAAGATAATTACGATCAGAAAAGCTAGTTGGCCTGTCAGTTGTGCCACTTCTAGCTCTGCAACTTTGGGCAAGTTACTTGACTTCTCTAAGTCTCAGATTTCTTACCTGTAAGATTGTGCTTCTCATGTGAAGCCTCTGAGCTTTCAAACCCTTACTTGTAAAATACTAATAGTTGCAGCACTACAGAACTGTTAGGAGGATTGCAGTTATCCATGTAAAACGGTCATCACGGTGCCTGCATACAGTTAAGTGCTCAATAAACGTTGACACCAGTTGTTTCAGGGTATTTGTCTGGGTTTGTCAGTTGGCTTTTGGATGTGGTTGTGAGGGGGTGGGTATGAGAGCCAATAGGCTCAGACATTGTGAAATATCCCAGAGAGGGGTTTTCCAGCTTTCTAGTCACTCCCTTCAACCTGGCAAGAAGCCCTCATGATAGGTAGGCACACAGCACTGGCTGAATTCACTGAGTGGCAGAGCAGTAAGAGACTGAAAACATCACGTAGTCTGACCTTCCTTAATGAATAGGCAAGGAAACAGGCTCACAGTGACTTATCTGAGCTTGGATGGATAGCTAGTGGCTGACCTACAATTGAACCTGTTTCCTGGTTTCTGGTATTTTTTCCATTAGAGTGTGTCAGCCATTCACTACTTACGTGTAAGTACACGTAGAGCCACAGAGGGTGGTAGGATGTAGGTCAGGGCTTTTGGATGGGTGCTCAATTTGCTCTTTGTCCAGGATGAAGGAGGAACGTGATAGGACAGGCTCTGGTCAGTAATCTGGCATCATGGCATTTTCCCAAGCTTGTGAAGTTTATTCATAATTAATTTATTCAAGAAATATTTATGGCATCACATAATACTAGCTAAAATTTATTGAGCACTTACGGTATGGCAGGTACTGTGTTATGTGTTTTACATGCATTGTCTTATTTAGCCCCACATGCCAGCCCTATGAGGAAGGGATTATTATTATTATTATTTCTTTTAAAAGTAATTATATTGTGGTAAAATACACATAACAGAATTTACCATCTCATTCACTTTTTAGGTGTGTGGTTTAGTGGTATTAAATGCATTCATAATGCTGTGAAAGCCATTATCCATCTCCAGAACTCTTCTCACGATGTGAAATTGAAATTCTATGTCTATTAAATAAGCAGACCCTATTCCTCCTTCTCACCAGATCCTGGCAACCACCATTCTAGTCCCTCTCTAGGAATTTGACTGTTCTGTGTACCATTGGAGGGCTGTTATCTTCATGTGATAGCTGAAGAAACTAGACTTGGAGACTATAGACGACTTGCCCAAACCCTGAAACAATTTAGCGTGGCAATGCTGGGAGTTAGTCTGGGTTAGTCTACTCCTGTACTCTTATCCTTTACCTTCCCCATACTGCCTTCTCCCCTGTCACCTTTGTCATCAGTCCTGGGTTGGGTGCTGGGAATAGAAAGGGAACAGGACATATACAGTCCCTGTCTCCAGGAATCTCACAGCCTGGTAGGGTTTAACATAGCAGCTTCCAAATGGTTTTGACCTTCAGCTACAGAAAGAAACACACTGTATGTCATTCTTTATTATATGTGTTTTAGCCCATTCTCCAGTAAGTAAAAATTTTATAAAGCAACACTTACTTTTACTATTTATATATGTTGATATTTTTATATTCTATTCTGTTACATTTTATTTAATGAATGATTGAGAACCACTAAATTGATCTTGAGCTCCACAAATGAGTTGCATTTCAGTTTGAAAAATGCTGGTCCAACAGGCATCTTACTATATAGGCCCTCTTTTAATAAAGCTATTGTCCATGAACAGGCACTTCGCCCTTTTGATAACTTAGTTTCCTCTTTCTATACACAGTCCTAGGGATTATCCAAGAAAGAACCATACCAGTTCATTTATTTGGGGTTAGCTTCAAAGTATTGAGTAAGCTCGAAGCCATCAGGAGACAGCAGGGCCTGCAGGAGCACAGAGCTGTCAAAATTCTGACTTCAGAGCTTCCTCTTGGTCTCCTGTCTTACAGGCCCTGCCTCTGGGCTCACCCCGCTGTAACCTGAAGGAGAATCTGCTGGAGGATAACTGTGCTCCTGAGACTGTTGAGTTCCCAATCAGCGAGGTCCAAATCTTGGAAGCCAGACCCCTCAGCAACAAGGGCTCTGGAGACAGCTCTCAAATTACTCAAGTCACTCCCCAGAGAATTGCTCTCCGGTTACGGCCAGGTAGGGATAGACTCACTGCAGGTAGAGAACTGTGATAGATGGGCTACAGCCCCAAGATAGAGGTTTAGGCAGGAAATATGATTAGCTCAGAATGGAGATGAGATGGGAAGAGAAGGATGTGGGGGGAAATGTGGGTGGGAAAGTGAAGAAAATGGGAAGTGTTAGGACTTGGGTCAGAATAACTGAGTTTGAAGGTTAACTCCATCTTGGGAAAGTTATTTAACCCTTCTGATATAGTAGGTGCTCAAAAAATGCTTCTTCGACTCCTCATACCTATTTTACCTAACTTACACCTTTGTATTGATGTGCAAATGCGATAAAGGATGAGAAAGCAATTTGTAAGCTCTTTTATCCCCCCACTGGGGCAGAAGCATAATGGCAGACAAAGCAGGGACAGAAGATCTTTGAGGAGAAAAAGGATTAGGCTAAGGGACACTGACTTTTGAAGTACTGATTTTTGACTTTTCACTTAAATCAGTAAGAATTTAAGAGAGACCCACTATGTACAAGGTATGTGTGGGGTGCTATGGGATTCAGAAAAGAGTAAAATGCAGTTCCTGTCTTTTACTGACTCTGAGTGTAGTAATTGTCAAAACCTCTGTGACTCTCGGGACCCAGATGATTAGAAAGATAGGGATTTAGACAGGGTGGGAAACTCTTAGAATGGAAAAGAAGAGGTTAAAAATAGGAGGGTCAAGAGATCGGGAGAGGAAAAGAATTGTAAAGGGAGAGAAGGGACTAGGGCTTTTAAAGTTGATTTGATCAAGCAGTCTCTTAGTCCCAGATGTATCCAAACCTATTTATTCAGTCTGAAAGGGAAAAGAAGAGAAAAAACTTAACACCCTTCTGCCTTCCAGATGATTCAAGGAAGTTCTCCATCCAAGTGCGGCAGGTGGAAGATTACCCTGTAGACATCTACTACTTGATGGACCTGTCTTACTCCATGAAGGATGATCTGAGGAGCATCCAGAGCCTGGGTACCTCGCTGGCCTCCCAGATGCGCAAGCTTACCAGTAACCTGAGGATTGGCTTTGGGGCCTTTGTGGATAAGCCTGTGTCACCGTACATGTACATCTCCCCACCAGAAGCCCTCAAAAACCCCTGTTATGAGTAAGTCCATACTCCAGAAGCAGGAAAGCACCTCCCCACCTTTATCCACATCCTGGCTCCAATTTCTAGCTCTAGGGTCATTGTGTTAGCCACTTGCTGGCCAAATCATAGCTCCTTTCTGCCTTGGTCTCCTTGTCTGGTAAATGGGCTAGCCTGCTAATCTGAGTGGGATGTTGTGCCAAGACACCCCAAGTCTGTCTGGGAACCTAGAAAAAAATCCATTAGCAGCTTGGTCTTTGTCACAAATAAATAGGAGGCAAGAGAAAATGAGAGGGAAATGAGGTCAAAAGCAGAGAAATTTATGGATAAATAAGCAGAGGAATTATGCTTTTGGAAGGACTGACTTTATCGTTGTCACTATTCTCATCATCAAAGTCATGAATTTTGTAGGGTTAGAATGTACGAAATTAAGCCCTAGAGGAATGTAAGAATGCAAATAACATTTGTCAAACTTTTTAATAGTGTGTGAATTGATAAATTTGTACCTTAAGTTTTTTTTTTTTTTTGGTGGTGGTGGGAATGGAACGAGGCAAGTGCTCTACCACTGAGTGCCCCTGAGCCTGTGCCTCTATTTCACATTTTGGCTTGTAGCTGAATGACTTACTTAAGTGGTACAGACTATGCAAATTCCTTTAAAATGATGGTTACTAAGCCTGAGAAGATGTGAATTTACTTTTTAGTTTTCCAACTTTCGTGATGTAGCTTTTGTCCTTCCGTATGGGTTGTAAATTTCCCAGTAAACACATCAACTGCTAATTAAATAACTGTGAGTCTGGGGATAGCAGTGCTCCTGTCTGAAGATCTATTCATTTATTAATGGCTAAGGGGACTTCACTTTCTAATGCATTTTGGCCTCATTTTTACTGTAGAGAAATGTTAATTATAAGGTGATAGCAATGATTCAAGCCTTACTGTTGTTTACGTGTTTTACTCATATAAACCTTATGACAGCGCTTCTGAGATAGGTGCTATCATGAGAGGTGTGTGCCAAGGGTTCCATGATCGTAATGGGGAAACCGAGATTTGAATACAGGTAGTCTGTTTTCCCAGCTCACCCTCCTGTCCCCTAAGCTAGCTGGAGGTAAGGTTGATGTGATGCCCTCAGGTAATCTGAGGGATCTGGAGCCCAAACTGTCTGAGTAATTGTGGTTGTATGGAAACGTTGGAAACGTATGGAAACTGTTGTCCATATTTGTCTCTCCTTTTCCCCCTCCCAGGCTAATCTTGTCTTTACCCATCACTGTGTCTGCTTAAATTATTTCCCATCCCTTCCCAGTATGAAGAGCTCCTGTTTGCCCATGTTTGGCTACAAGCATGTGCTGACACTTACTGACCAGGTGACCCGCTTCAATGAGGAAGTGAAGAAACAGAGTGTGTCACGGAACCGGGATGCCCCAGAGGGTGGCTTTGATGCCATCATTCAGGCTACAGTCTGTGATGTGAGTTTGGAAGGCATGGGGTGCCAGGCACAGATGACAGATAAAAATGGGGAAGCAAGTGGCTCACCCTGGGAACATTTGGTGTAAAATAAGAGATAAGGACTAACCAGAATTTTGTTCATTGTGAATAAGTTGCTTCAGATATTCAGCCTCTGTTTTTATTCACTCCTGGCCAAAGCCAATGTCTCTTTGAACCTCACTGGTCCCAGATGTTTTCAGTGGACAGCATCTTCCTACTTTCTCCAGAATTATTTCAAAGTCAAGGCTAGATTAGCTTAACTTTAGCAAAGGGGGCAGATGTTTAGATAGGATTTCTTCTAGCTCAGCCCAGCTCTGGGGATGCAGGTTGGTTTCTAGATGGGCAACATGACTATCATTGGAAGAGTTATGTTTGGAGTTGAAGGTTTCATTTGGCTGTTTGAACTAATAAGTATGAGACTGTTTTCCAAAGAGAACATAAACCCCTGAATTGGAAAGTTCTAGTTTGGATTTCAAGGACTTGGACTGAGGTTCTTTTCCAAGATAACTTGCCTGGCCCTTTGGGCAGGTAGGTCCTTAGATCTTTATTCTCTACCAGTGATATGACTGAAATTGCTTTGTCTCTTTTGCCTTTATTTAAACAGGAAAAAATTGGCTGGAGGAATGATGCCTCACACTTGCTGGTGTTTACCACTGATGCTAAGACCCATGTAGCATTGGATGGCAGGTTGGCAGGCATTGTCCAGCCCAACGATGGGCAGTGTCACCTTGGCAGTGACAATCATTATTCTGCCTCTACTACCATGGTGAGATCCCTGGCACCACCCATAGTTCCTGTCCACTATGGCTAAGGTTGCCCTAGCCCAGTCAACACCTTTGTATAAATATGAAAATGGCAGCCCTTCCTGAGCAGTGGGCAGGGCTTAGTTCTAGTCCGCTCTGCCCCTACCAACAGGATACCCTTATATAGGTACAATTTGTACAGCTATTAGAAATTATCTTGACTGTGGCTGGTATTGTCACTGATTCCACTGTTATCAATACTAGCAGAAGTGTCATAGCATCCAGAATAGACCCAAAGTACTCATGGGGCCAGTTGGGAAGCAAGCCTTTCACCACGTTCTAATGATGAGCCCCTTCTTGGAATACCATGCTCACTGTGGCCACTGGGAGAAAACAATACTTGTTGTATTGGTGGAGGATCACAGGGGAATGCTAAGGTGTTTGTTAGTAGCTCTAAAACAACAAGGTCTAACCTGGTGTCTGACCTGTGAAGGTACCCCATGATGTTACTGCATTGAATTAGAGTGACAAGAAAGAGGTACTTAGTTTTGATACCACTAGCCTGTACCTTTTCATCTGTCTCTAGAGTTCACAGGTTTATGTTGCTACTTTATCCTTCTTATTCATGTGTTAGTCCATTTTTGGTTGCTAGTAACACAGTACCACAGACTGGGGAATTCATAAACAAAAGAGGTTTATTTTGGCTCATTGTTCTGGAGATGTAGGGTTAAAGAACCCTATCTGGTAATAGCCTTGCTGGCAGAATCCCAAGATGATACAAGGTATCACATGGCAAAATTGAGAGAACACAAGTGTATATGCATGCCTCTTCTAGTCTCCCTCCCATTTCCTATGAAGCCACCAGGATTCAATCATGGGATCCATCTATGACCTTATCTGATCCTAATCACTTCCCAAAGGCCACACCACCAAACACCATAGTCAGATTAAGTTTCCACTCTCCTGATACCTTGAAATGAGAATTAAATGTGAATACCTGAAACCTTGAGGGACATACTTCAAACTGCAACCCAACCATAGCACTTCACTTTGACTATGGGTAGAAAACTTAAAGCATCACTACTGTCTTGGTCATAGCCCAAATCGGCCAAGTTTGAAGGCTTAGAATTCAGGGATTTATGTGAGATTTTTAAACTTACATATCCTCCCTTTTTCTAGGATTATCCCTCTCTGGGGCTGATGACCGAGAAGCTATCTCAGAACAACATCAATCTGATTTTTGCAGTGACTGAAAATGTAGTCAGACTCTACCAGGTAACTCTGTCTTCAGGGCTTCTTGGATCAGGTCCTATGATGGGTGAACCTATCCCGGGGAGCCAGCCCATACTACCATGAGTAGTGACCCAAACCAAGAAAGACCTTTCTTCAACCCATTCCCCAGGTACTTAAGATTCCTTCCTGTGGCCCTTTTCCTCCAACCTCAAACTTACTAGGAAAGATATGTTGATGTTTGCAGTGATGGAGGGGAGGTCATTCAGTGTGATGAGAGTGTCAAAGGTTTTGAATAATTTTGCTCAGGACTGAAAAACTGCCGGATATATTCCTAATAGTGGCAAGTGAAATATCCCGTACATTCCTCCAATCTTCATTTCAAGGCTCTCAATCTGATATGGTAAAGAGACCGCTACTTTTCTTCACTAAGCTTTGAACATCTTTGTTTTCCTTTCTAGAACTACAGTGAGCTCATCCCAGGGACCACAGTGGGAGTTCTGTCTGCCGATTCCAGCAATGTCCTCCAGCTCATTGTTGATGCTTATGGGGTAAGTGTCTTGTGCTGGGAACATGCCTGCTGAATCTTCTGGACTTGGCTTATGCTACAGGGCTCAGATTTGGGAGTGCTGGCTGCCAGTCCAACGTGTAGCCTTGCTGCCTTCCTCTTGGGCTCCCAGAGGCTGAGCAATGGCCTGCCCTGGGAAGATGCAGCCTCTGAGAAGGAAATGACCCAGCAAAGAACGTCAGAGTGAAATGGGGACAATGAGTGGAGAGCTTAGAGAGGTGGAAGGGTAGGGGCTGGGGATTAAATGGAGAAGGAGCAATTGTAGGGGGCAGAGTGAGGGAGAGCCGGGCTCCAAAGACAGAGAAAAGAGAGATCTGAGCCAAGGGGAAGGTGAGGATTATTTTCTGTTGTTATTGTTGTTGTATTGCAGATTGAACCTAGGACTGAGTTATATCCCCAGTTCTTTTTTATTTTCCTTTTCTTTTTGAGCCAGAGTCTCACTAAGTTGCCGGGGGTGGGACTTAAAAATCTACCAGCTTCAGCTTCCTGGAGTGCTGGAATTACAGGTGTGCACCACCATGCCCATCTTAGGGTAATTAAAAATTAGATAGAACAAGGTGACCTGTATTGATACTCCCTATTGCATGTCCATGAAGCTGGCAGGAGGGTCTAGATTTTACCCAGATTCATTTTGACACAAGTGGGAGCAGGAAGAGGGAGCAGTTTCCTAGGCAGGAAAGAGAGCCAGCAAACATCAGCGTCTGGCACTGCCATGGTGAGTCCAAGGCCATGTAGTAGATTTTTCTTGGGGTGGAATTGGCTCTTGCCCAGTTACTTTGAGCCCATTTCCTTAACATTTTTGTTTCTCTTTTCTATTCAGAAAATCCGTTCTAAAGTAGAGCTAGAAGTACGAGACCTCCCTGAAGAATTGTCTCTATCCTTCAATGCCACCTGCCTCAACAATGAAGTCATCCCAGGCCTCAAGTCTTGTGTGGGACTCAAGATTGGAGACACGGTGAGGTGGGCTGGGTGGGGGCTGGGGTGGCAGGTCTGGTCTGGTCTGTGCTCTGGTGCATCTGTGGGCACCCTGCCACTTCCTTTCAGTACTTTATTCCTGAAAGTCATTACAAGTCAGATGTACTAGAGCTGCCAGTCTTTTTTTCTTATTTGCTGAGTGCACATCACTGTATGGGTTTTTAAGAACTTCCATTTTGTTTATCTCTGTTTGTTTTTGCATATTTGATTGCAAATGAGAGTATTTCTTACCTTGGACCCCTTACCAGTTTCCAGCCTCCCCTAAGGTAATGCATTTTCTTTCTCCACAACATAATTTATATTATCAGTACATTTTTGTTGGGCACTGACTATGTGCCAGGCATTACTCTATTTGCTGAAGATTCAACAGCAAATGAAACTGGCACAAATACATACCGTTGTGGAATTTGAGGATGCAGATGTTCATTCTGGCTCTCCAATTCCTTCATGGCTTTCCTTACTTGTTGGTTCTCCTCTGCTTCTGCCCAAGGAGGGAAGGATTGGTGGAGAGCAGGGAGAGAGAGAGGGGAGTAGATCTTGAGATTCAGTGATCTTCCTATAGATCTATTTAATCTATTTATTGATCTTTTTATCAATCTTTTGTCAAGGCACATGTGTCCACACCCCATGTAAGAAATATTGGCCTGTGATGAAATGTTTTTTTAAAAAATTAATTTTATTGGGACATTTTAGGTGTACAATATAATGACATTCATCATTGGGAATTTGCACCTTTACATAATCTCTCTTGGTTCTTATTTTTCCCTATTCCCTTGCCCTCCCTTCAACCCCTCCATCCCTCCCTATTTAAAAAGACTTTGTTTCCATTTTTTCATTTTCTCATTTTAATTCCATTCCCTTCTTTCTTTTCCCCTACCCCTCTCAAGTCTCCTTCCCCTTTGCCCCCTTTCTCCCTATTTCACATTATCTGTTATACCTTGTAGTCCTTATTTACACTTTCAGTTTCTCACACTAGAGAAAATATTTGGTATTTACACGTGTGTCCTATTTACTTCACTTAAGAGTATGGCCTCAATATGCATCCATTTAGCTATAAATGTCTCTAATTTCTTGTTTTTTTATGGCTGAGTGGTACTCCATTTTATAAAGAAACCACATTTTCTTTGTCCAGTCTCCAGTTGATGGGCATTTGGGCTGTTTCCTAGTTTTAGCTATTGCAAACTGTGCTGCTATGAACATGGGTGCACATATATCACTGTGGTATGATTCTTTTAATTCTTTGGAGAAGATACCCAGCAGGGGAATAGCTGAGTCAAATGGGACTTCCAGTCCTAGTTCTTTGAGGTATCTCCATACTGATTTCCACAGTGCTTGCACCAGTCTACACTCCCACCAGCAGTGGAGCAGTGTACCTCTTTCCCCACAGCCCTGCCAGCATTTGTTATTGGTTGATTTCATGATAGCAGCCATTCTTTCTGGAGTGAGGTGGAATCTCACCATTGTTTTCATTTGCATCTCTTGAATGACCAGTGATGTTGAACATTTTTTCATGTATTTATTTGCTATTTCTACTTCTTTGTGTGAGAAATGTCTGTTCATTTCAGATGCCCATTTTCTGATTGGGTCTTTAAATTTGTGAAGTCTGATCTTTTTAAGTTCTTTATAGATTCTAGATAGTAGACCTTTGTCTGAGGAAGAGCAGGTGAAGATTTTTTCCCACATTGTGGGTTGTCTCTTCACACTGCTGGTGGTTTCTCTTGCTGTGCAGAAGCTTTTTAATAAGAAGAGATCCCACTTGTTGATTGTTTGTGTTAGTTCATGGGCAACTAAGGTTTTCATAAAATCTTTTCCTACACTGATGTCTTCAAGGGTTCTACCTAACCTCTGTTCCAACTGGTTCAGCATTTCTATTTTAATATTTAGATCTTTAATCCATTTTGATTTTAGTTTAGTGCATGGTGAGAGATATAGGTCTAGTTTTAATCTTTGGCAAGTTGAAACCTAATTTTTCCAGCACCATTTATTAAAGAGGCTATCTTTCCTCCAGTGAGGGTGTTTGGCTCCTTTGTCGAAGATGAGATGGCTGAGTGTGTCTGGTATTGTTTCTGCATCTTCTAATCTGTTCCACTGGTCCTCAGGTCTGTTTCTTTGCCAGTACCATGCTGTTTTTGTTACAGTAGCTTTGTAGTATAGTTTCAAGTTGGGGGTTGTGATACCTGCCATGTCTCTGTTGCCTAGAGTTGCTTTTGCCATTCTAGGTCTCTTCTTGTTTGAAATGAATGTTTGAATTGTTTTCTCAGGTCCGTGAAGTATGCTGCTGGAATTTCAATTGGGATTGCATTGAATCTATATAGCAGTTTCAGAAGTATGGCCATTTTCACTATGTTGATTCTTCCTACCCAGGAGCAAGGGATGTCTTTCCATTTTCTGATATCCTCTTCAATCTCTCTTTTCAGAGTGCTATAGTTTTCAGAGAAGAGGTCTTTGATTTCTTTTGTTAGGTTGATTCCTAGGTATTTCAGTTTTTTGGATGCTATTGTGAAAGGAATTATTTGCCCTATTTCTCTCTCAGTGAGTCTGTTGTGTGTGTAGAGGACAGCTATTGATTTTTGTGTGTTGACCTTGTATCCAGCTACTTGACTGAATTTGGTTATTAAGTCTAGAAGACTTTTGGTGGAGTTCTTGGGGTCTTTTTTGTAGAGCATCATGTCATCTGCAAATAATGACAATTTGACTTCTTCATTTCCTATCTTTATTCCTTTTATTTCTTTCTCTTGTGTAATTGCTGTGGCTAATGTTTCCAAAACTACATTGAACAGGAGTAGTGACAGTGCACATCCTTGTCTTGTTCCTGATTTCAGTGTGAAGAATTTCAGTTTTTGACCATTTAGTATGATACTGGCTGTTGGTTTTTCATAGGTGGCTTTTATCAGATTGAGGTCTAGAGACCGTCTATTCTAATTTTTTGTAGTGTTTTTATCATAAGTGTGTGTTGGATTTTGTCAAATGCTTTTTCTGCATCTATGGAGATGATCATATGTTTTTGTCCTTGGCTCTATTGATATAGTGTATTACATTGATTGGTTTACATTTGTTGAACCATCCTTGCATCCCTGGGATGAATCCCACTGGTCAGGGTGTATGATCTTCTTGATGATCTTCTGCATTCTATTGCCAGTATCCTATTTAGGATTTTTTCATCTATGTTCATTAGTGAGATTGGCCTATAGTTCTCTTTTTCAGTTGGGTCTTTCTCTGCTTTGGGGATCAAGGTGATGCTTGCTTCCAGGAATGAATTTAGGAGTATTGCTTCCCTTTCAATTTCATTGAAGAGTTTAAAGAGTAGTGGCAGTAGTTCCTCTCTAAATGTCTTGTAGAATTCAGCAGTGAAGCCATCAGGACCCGGGCTTTTCTTGGTTGGTAAGTTTTTAATTACATTTTCAATTTCATTGATTGATATTTGATTGTTTAGAATTTTTAGGTCTTCATTCAACTTTGGTAATTCATACATATCTAGGAATCTGTCCATGACTTCTGTGTTTTCCATGTTATGGCGTATAGGTTCTCAAAGTAGGTATTGATGATCCTCTGGATTTCTGTTGAGTCTATTGTACTTTCATCCATTTCATTCCTAATTGCATGGATTTGGGCCTTTTCTTTCCTTTTTCTGAACAGGTTGGCTAAGAGTTTGTCAATTTTGTTCATTCTTTTGAAGAACCAACACTTGGCTTCATTGATTCTTTTGTATTGCTCTCTTAGTCTCCATTGCATTGATTTCTGCTCTGATCTTTATAATTTCCTCCCTTGTATGAGCTTTGGGTTTGTCCTGCTCTTCTTCTTCTAGAAGCTTGAGGTTCAGCATCAGCTTGTTTAATTGGCCTCGTTCTGTTTTCCTAATATGAGTATTCACTGCTATGAATTTCCCTCTTAACACTGATTTCATTTTGTCCCATAGATTCTGATGTTGTATTGTCATTGTCATTTAATTGTAGGTACTGTCTGATTTCTTCTTTAATTTCCTGTGACCCATTGGTTATTCAGAAGGGTGTTGTTCAATTTCCATGTTTATGAAATTCTTGTAGTTTCTTTTGCTGTTGATCTCCAATTTCATTGCACTATGGTCTGATAATATACATAACTTCAATTCCTTTGGACTTACTTAAACATGTTCTATAAGCAAGTATGTTGTCTCTTTTGGAGAACGACCCATGTTCAGCTGAAAAGAATGTGTATTCTGATTTTGTGGGATGGAACACTCTGTAAACATCTGTTAAGTTCATTTGTTCAAGAGTTTGATTGAGTTCTAGTATTTCTTTCGAAGAACCAACTCTTGGCTTCGTTAATTTTTTGTATCATTCTCTTAGTCTCCATTGCATTGATTTCTGCTCTGATCTTTATAATTTCCTCCCTTGTAAGAGCTTTGGGTTTGTCCTGCTCTTCTTTTTCTATGAGCTTGAGGTTCAGCATCAGGTTGTTTAGTTGGGCTTATTCTGTTTTCCTAATGTGAGTATTCATTCACTGCTATGAATTTCCCTCGTAAGACTGCTTTCATTGTGTCCCATAGATTCCGATATGTTATACTGTCATTGTCATTTAATTGTAGATACTGTCTGATTTCTTCTTTAATTTCCTCTGTGACTCATTGGTTATTCAGAAGTGTGTTTTTCAATTTCCATGTGTTTTTGAAATTCTTTTGCTATTGATTTCCAATTTCATGACACTATTGTCTGATAATATACAGGGGATAACTTCAATTCCTTTGCACTTACTTAAACTTGTTCTATGAGTGAGTATGTGGTCTCTTTTGGAGAATGGCCCGTGTGCAGCTGAAAAGAATGTGTATTTTGATTTTGTGGGGTGGAAGACTCTGTAAACATCTGTTAAGTTCATTTGTTCAAGAGTTTGATTGAGTTCTAGTATTTCGTTGCTTATTTTTTGTCTAGTTGATCTATGTATTTGTGACAGTGGGGTATTGATGTCCCCCACTACTATTGTACTAGTGCTTATTTGATTTTTCATGTCTGTTAGTATTTGTTTTATATAGTTGGGTGCAGTAGTGTTTGGTGCATATATGTTTATGATTGTCATCTGTTCCTCTTGGATTGTTCCCTTTACAAGGATGTAGTGTCCTTCTTTGTCTCTCTTAATCAGTGTTGGTTTGAAATCCACTTGATCTGCAAAGAGGATAGCTACTCCTGCTTTTTTTTTGGTTCCTGTCACGGGGAGTATTGTTTTCCACCCTTTAACTTTCAGCCTGTGAGTTTCTTTTTGAATTAAGTGTGTTTCTTGTATGCAGCATATTGTTGGATCTTGCTTCTGGATCCATTCTGCCAGTCTATTTCTTAACATTAATGGTTATAATTGATATGTATTGACTTATCATTGTCAATACTTTTTCTTTTTGTTGGATTGTCCCCCTTTGCGTTTAACTTCTTGTTGTGCTGGATGGAGTCATTCTTCTGGGCTTTCTGGGGTTGTAATCCATGTTGTATTTGCCTAGGATATTGTCTAAAATTGTTTGGAGTGCTGGTTTGGTAGTCATGAAGTTTCTAAGGTGCTCTTTGTCATGAAAGTATCTTGTTTCTCCATTAGTTTTGAAAGATAGCTTTTCAGTGTACATCAGTCTGGGTTGGAGGCTGTTTTCCTTTAGGCCTTGAAATATATCACTCCCAGCTCTTCTTGCCTCGAGGGTTTGCATTGAGAAGTCTGCTGTGATTCTGATGGGCTTTCCTTTGTATGTGATTTGTTTCTTTTCTCTAACTGCTTGTAGAATTTTGTTCTTCTGTTGGGCTTCTGGAATCTTAACTGTTACATGCCTATGTGTAGATTTTTTTTGATCAAGGCTAGTTGGAGTCCTATATGCCTCATTTATCTGTATATCAAGTTCTTTTTCCCTGCCTGGGAAGTTTTCTGCTATCACTTCTATAAACAGTTTTTTTTTACATTGTCTACACTCTCTCCTGTCTCTTCATTGTCTCTGATCAGTCTTATGTTATTCTTCTTTGCATCGTCTAGCAACTGCTGGATTAATTTTGCATGGTCCCTTACTATTTTAAAGAAATTTTTCTTTCCCTGGTGATTAATTGCAATCTTATCTTCTATTTCTGAAATTCTGTCCTCACATTGGCCCATTTTGATGTGTAAACTTTCAGTGGAGTTTTTAATGTCCTGGAAATCTGTTTGGATCTGTTTTATGGATTCCATTTGTTTCCTGTGTTGGGATTCCATCATGTTCCTCAGCTCCTCTATTTTTTTATCTGTGTCCTCTCTAGATTTATTAATCATGTCTTGCACTATGGGCACAATCTCTGCCGTTACCTCAGAATTATTATTATTGTTATTATTGTTATTTCTGATTTCATTTTTCGAGATCCTCTTTTTTTGCCAGTTCAGTGAGTCCATGTGGTTGAGTTTGAGATTGATACATCTTGTTTCCCTTTGGGGTTGCTTTAGGTGATCTGGGGGTCTGGTTTTGAGACTTGTTTAAGTGTCTGCTCATTTCAGTGGGGGTGGGAGGGGAGGGATGTGTGATGCTGGCATCCTTGTGGCTCACCTCCTTTTCACTGGGGGCAGTGGTATGGCTGCCCGGAAAGTTCACCTCCTCTGCAGTGGGGGCAGCTCTGCTCCTAGGCACTGGGCGTGGTGATACAGTGGCCTGGAAAGTTCCCCTTCTCTGGGCTCGGGGCAGCTGTCCTCCTGGGCACTGGGGGTGGTGGTATGGCAGCCCGGAATGTCCTGTGATGAAATGTTATGTGGAAATTGAATAGTACGTCCTCAGCTTATGGTTGTCCACTCTGTGGCATTGTGTATGCAACACAGTGGTTTGTGTATCTTGCTGATATTAAGTGATCATTCCAGCTAGCTTAGTTGGTTTGAGCAGAGTGTTCACAAGATCACAGATTCTATTTTGTTTCAACTCGTTCATTTTACATGTGGAATAAAAACAGCCTTCTATTTCTCAACGGTAACTATGTCTCTGTGTCCAGCCAAATATATCACAGCTATGCCAGTTTTGTTTTGCTTGGTAGTAAGAAGGCTGGGGAATTCCAGATTGCAGGAGGATTAGATACCCACCCTAGGTGTTCCTTGACAGAGCAGGGAGCAGCTTCTTTTCCTCTGGTTTGGAGTGTTGACTGGACCCACTTGGGTCTGAATGCCATCTCGCTTTCCAACCAGGTGAGCTTCAGCATCGAGGCCAAGGTGCGTGGCTGCCCCCAAGAGAAGGAGAAATCCTTCACCATCAAGCCTGTGGGCTTCAAGGACAGCCTCACCATCCAGGTCACTTTTGATTGCGACTGCACTTGCCAGTCCTATGCTGAACCTTACAGCCGCCACTGCAACAATGGCAATGGAACCTTCGAGTGTGGGGTGTGCCGCTGTGGGCCTGGTTGGCTGGGGTCCCAGTGTGAGTGCTCTGAAGAGGACTATCGGCCCTCTCAGCAGGATGAGTGCAGCCCCAAGAAAGGCCAGCCCGTCTGCAGCCAGCGGGGCGAGTGCCTCTGTGGCCAGTGCCTCTGCCATAGCAGTGACTTTGGCAAGATCACGGGCAAGTACTGTGAGTGTGATGACTTCTCCTGTGTCCGCTACAAGGGGGAGATGTGCTCAGGTGAGTAGAAATGCATGCTCTGAGTGCACACATAGCCCGGTGGTCATGCATACTCACACTTTAGTCCTGGAAACATAGGCAAGGGCTCGAGCTGGGCAAGTGGAGGAGATGTTATTCTGTTTCAAAGGCAGAAAAACAGAAATGAAAAAGGGAGAGAAATTGATCTTTTCCCTTGCTGGTGGGGTAGATGGAAGCTAAACTGAGGGTTGAAGGGAGTGGGAACCATCAAGGTGAAGAAGTGATTTTTTTCTTACCTTTCCTTTGCCTACTCTGCTAATGTTTTAAATTCCTAGTCTTTTTAAATAAAAGGACTAATATATTTTTTCACTAAAAAAATTGCTGACGGTGACTAAGATTTTAGTGCTGATAGAAAGAAGATATATGAGGTCAGAATGTATAGTAAAGTTTACAGTACTTTATAGTATAGTATAGTTTACTTTATAGTAAAGTAAAATTTTACATTTTATTACGAGACAGTAAATATAGTATATATACTATAGACTAAGTATATAGTGTATATATAAGACATTGAAGCCTATTTAATGAGCTAATATACTTAGAACAATGTCTGGAAAATGGTATGCTCTTATTAAATGTTAGCCCTATTTTGTTACTCCTGTAGTTACTATTGGTACTAGTATTACTTTTTTGATTCTAGATCTGTGTTGTCCCATAGGGTAGTCACTAGTCAGATATAGCTATTTAAATTAAGATAGAAAAAATTAAAAATTCAGTTCTTTAGTTGGTAAATATCCACATATGGCTTGTGACTACCATAATGGATTGCGTAGGTATAGAACTTTTCAACATAGCAGAAAGGATAGCATTGTCATAGAGAGTTGTTGTGTATATCATGGGGATTATAATTTTGAGTCCTTTTACCTGTAGGATGCTGAATTGTTCCTCTTACAACAAAATTCAGTAAGATCTTAAAGCCTACTGTTAATCTCAAACTGATTTCTCCTTGTCCAGAGATCCCTGATGAGATATTTCTCCAGCTAGAAGTTGAAATAATGCTAACGTAATCTTTAGCTGCAGTCATATCGACAACACTCTCAGAGGGCAAATGGGTATTACGGATTTTTACTTGGGCTCTGGACAGAGGGTTTTTTTTTTTTTGGTACTGGGGATCGAACTCGACCTGGTGCTTGTGAGGCAGGCGAGGTGCCACTGAGCTAAATCCCCGGCCCTGGACATAGGTATTTGCTGGGCCATAATCACTGTAGTTGAATCTCTCTTGTCAAATACAGTCTTCAGACATTTGCAAGTTAGTTGGAACTGGGTTATGGGTGCATTATGTGACCAACTAAACAAAGAGATTATAATTGCTCTATATGATAATCCATGATCCAGTTTGACTTCATTTGCATTGGAGTTTAACCACCTGAGCCAATTGACAAAGATGCTTACTTTAACACTAAATCAGCTCTTAAAAAAGCTCAATTAGAAGGATGAATCTAATGCCCTCAAAATAGAAAGTAGTTTATTATCTGCAACATTTATGCCAACACAATTTGAGAGACAGTTTGGAGGAAAAGTGATATCAGTATTAGAGCAGAGGAGAGAGAGATCAGGTTCACAACAGCAGTTTGAATTGGGGGGCACAGTAGGGATTTCAGCTCATTTTAATATTTAATAGTATTTGTGTCATATTCACAGTACCAGAGGAAACGGCTGAGTTTGGAGCAGGAGCCCCTAGAGGAGAAGGTTGGGACTGAGGGGGAAGGGGTTTCCCTAGGAGAAGCCTACAGATAGCCTGTTGGGGGTGCCCCTGCCCCCACTACTCCAAGACCTGATTGTTCCTGGGCTGGTGAGAGGGTTCCCAGACAGAGCATGTTTCCTTTGGTTGTCGGCCCCACTGAGGCTACCAAAGAAAACTAGCTGCCTGCATACCATCCCTAGTTCCTGCCCCTGGCGGTGCAAGAATAGCTCATCCTCAGCACTCCACTGTCATCTTGGGGGAACTCAGGCAGCTGAAGCAGCCCCACTCCACCACTGCTTCCCAGGGTGTCTGGTGCCCAGTGGCCTCACGTCTGGATCCTGTGTTGCTGTCATTACATCCTCAGTGACAGAACTCAGGGGCACACAATCATGGAGTGCTTCCTCTGTGCTGGCATTCAGTCCATATGATTCCTGACCTCTCAGAGCTGTAGCCCAGCTTGTCATTGTCCTTCACCAGAGCTGATGATCCCATGTCCTGTTCTTTGCCACAAGAAAGGGTTCATGAGGCAGGAGTGGTATTTCTCTAGCCCCTGGCATCTAAGCATAGCAGCTGGTTACTCAACCTACTCCCTCGCTACTTTAGGTATTGTCTGAGGCTGCCCTCTGTCAGCACCCTGCCTTACACATCAGGGAGTGTGTCCTTTTCCTCAATGTACTTTCCCACTGGCTGCATTCATGAACACAGATGGATTGAGCATCCTTTGTTCCTTTGAGCCAGATTCTGTGCAGTAGTCATGTAGGCTGGAAACTCATAAGAGTTTTGCCTTTCATTAACTTACCTAAGGGTAATTCACATCATGAGGCAAAATCTGCCAGGTCTCAGAAATGAGGTGACCTAGGGGAGTCTTACAGGTTTCTTCCGGAGATAAATTCATGGTGGAGGGGGAGATCTGGGCAGCTACATGGAGGAGTCTGGTTCCTAAAGGAGGGTAGTTCCCAGAGGAGAGCAGAAGAGAAGGGTGAGGCCAGAAGTCTAGCTATGCAGGAAGAGTGATGGCGTCCCCTCTGACCTGAAACACACTCTTCTCTCTCCCTTCCCCAGCTGGATTCCTTCTTCCCTACTCCTTGTCTTTCATTCTTTTTCATTTTGGCCCCCTCCCCGCTTCTAACTTTCCTCTGAACCCAGGCTTGACCTCCCTTCTGCTGGGAGGGTACCAATCCTCTGACATTACCACACTGTGGCTTCCTTTTAAGGGCTGACGGTGCCAGGGCTTGGGGTCACTTCCACTCCCAGCCTTACTTCCTGGCTGGCCTGGCAGATCATCTTGTCAAAGATCACTTTGTTTTGCCTCATAAAGAAAACACTGTGGGACAAGAGTTTCTGAGGAGGCCGAGGGCTCTGGTGTGGCCAGGACTCTGTGGTGTCAGTCTTTCCTTGTCCACGAGCCATGGGCAAAAGTAGGGCATAGTAGACCCTGTGGGATCCCACTGTGCTGTGAGGCTTGGCTGATAAAGGCTCACAGCTGCCCCTGCTTTGGAGACTGGCCCTTGGCTGATAGGAGCTCCCTTCCTCTCAGATGCTGACCAATGAGTGAAGGACCAGGGTTACACAAGGCCAGTCCCTTTACCTCAAGGTGGGCCTACCTCTGTGGTGCTATTCTTGGTCTAGAGCCCACTGTGGAATTAGGCTGAAGGCAGTCTCTGTCTGAGATTACGTTCTTGCTGACTTGTGATTGTTTCCATAGACTGCATCCCTCCCTCCTGTCCACTTCCCCAGAAAGCCACTGTGATATAGGACCTCCAAATGATATAGAGGAAATAATATAAATCTCAACCTGTTAGATGTCAGACATGCCGAGTTTGTGTTCCCCAAAACTGAAAATGAATTCTTTCTTTTTTCCCTTGGTACTGGGGATCAAACTCAGGATCTTGTGCTTGTGAGACAGGCGCAGTGCCACTGAGCTAAATCCCTGGCCCTTGAAGAATGAATTCTATTGAGGGAGAGAGCTATAGCTCCTGAGAGACAGGAGGGGACCCAAGTGGGTTGCCAATGAGCCCACTTTACACAGGAAGTTTTATAGTCCCAAATCACGGGGTGGGTACAACATGAGACAAAATTATGATCAAACAAAAGATTACAAGTATAGCTGCTTAGGTACTATTGATCCAGTGGGGAAACAGCTCACAGTGAGTGTACAAGGAATGAATAAGGACCTTTTTTGGAAGAGATCAGTCAGGAGGTCCTGGTCACCCACTCAGCTGACTGATGCCTATCTCTAGACTTTATTGGACCAGGTAATACCAATTATAGTATATTGTTTATCCCTCAGGGGGGTATGTAGGCTTAGTCATTCCATCTTTATCTTGAGGGTTGGCTTTTACTGAATGTGCCTCCAGCCATGGTTGTAATGAGTTCTTATCTTCTGCACTGACTCCGTCAAGGGCCTAGCCCTTCCTGACTGCTTATAATATTTCTACCGAATTTAGCTGTCTATAATAACTGGAACAGGAATTACTGAAAGTTGTATATGTAGGGAACCTAACCTAAAACTCAGAGCCTTTATACTTTCTCTATCTTCCTCCAGCCCGATATCCTTAATCTCTAGATATACTTGGCAGCTGGGGTGCTAGGCTTCTGCTCCTCAGGCTTCCTGGGAAACAGCCATTTCTTTCTAAAGCAGCAAAGGTGTGATTGAGCCTTATTGTTTGTTTAATTTTGGTGTGTTTGAGCCTTGAATGCCAATGTGGTTACTAGAAGAAGGTGGTGAGGTCACAGGCAGAGGGACTCATAGTGGCCAAGAGACACTAGCTGTTGGACCCATTGGAGTTGCTGGGAGCAGTAGATGCCAGCTAGTTGCTGTGTGAGCCTGGCTTTGTATCACCCCTCTCCTCCATCTTCTCAGAGGAGTAGTCACAGTGATGTAGCTTCTAGACCAATTTAGGTTACTTCCCCTTTGCCCCCTGCCTTTCCTTTGATTGGCAATCAGATTTTTATTATGCATTGTCTTCTTCCTGATTCAGTGTTCTGGAGAATGAATCACCTGCAGGGTTTAGGAGCCAACTTTTAAAGCCTTGTTAAATGAGTATTAGGGGGATACAGCATTGTGAGTTAAGGACTGCCTTTATGCAGCATGATCCCCAAGTTCTGGGTCTGTCCCACTACTGCACTCAGGTAGATACTAAAGTAAATAATGTTCCACACCAGGGATGACAGCTCTTTGCAGTACTATAATAGCATAACACAGGGCACATATAGGTGAATGCATGTGTAGACTGTAGGCTCCATAATAATAGGAACTTTGTCCTACAGTTCACTGCTGAATCTCCTCTGCCCTGCATGTGGAATGAACTCAATAAATATTTGTTGAATGAATGTATAAGTGAGCAAACATGAATTGTATGCCTACTGTATACCACATTTCATGCTACTATTAATATGGCATGTTCTCTTTTATCAAGGAGCTCACAATTTAGAAATAGATAAGCAAGCAAATGGCCATAAAATAAGAGTAGAAAAGGAAGTAGATATAATGTGCTTCGAGAACACATGAGCAGACACTTGATTCTGCCTGAGAAAGTCAGAAAAAGTTACTAAGAAGATGGAATATTTGAGTAGGGTTTTAAAGAAAAACTTACTGAGAGGAAGGAACATTTGAGTAGGAGTTTGGTAGCGGTCACAGGATGAAAGGACATTCTAGGTAGGGGTAAGGACATTCTTGGGGGGGTAGTTCATTCTAAGCATGAGCCCCTGGATATAAGGATAGTGGAGAAGATGGCCCTGTGTGGTAGCTAATATGTGGAAATGTGAGGTGGGCAATGAAGCAGGTAGAGCACTTTGTAAAACACTTGAATATTTGCTCAGGACTTTGGACTTGAGGCAGTGTGGAGTCTTTGCAGGGTTTTAAGCATGTGAGTGGCTGATAATGTTGACTGATATTTTAAAATTGGTTCTTCCAGGGCCTGCCTGGCAAGCTCAAGGTCCTAAGTTCAATCCCTCTTACAAAGAAAAAAAATTGGTTCTCGACTGAAAAGAAGGAGATATTTTGCCTCATGGGGGACATTTGGCAATGTCTGATGACTTCGATTGTCATACCTGAAAGGATGCTACTGATAGGATGGTATAGTGCAAGGATGCTATTCTGCAGCATACAGGACAGCACCCCACAACAAAGAACTGTCTGGCCCAAAATATCAAAAAGTGCCAAGTTTGAGAAACAGATAGAACAACATACTACTAAAGAACTTGGCACAGTGCATGGCACGTATTAAATGCTCAACAAATGTTCATGAACATTACCATTGCTATTGTAGGCATTACTTTCTACTGGGAATATTTACTTCCTTGGTTGGTTTGAAAAATAGAAAATAGATGCTTTCCAAGGCTGCTCTACTGGGCCATATGTGATTTAATGATGTCAGTTTGAGAAGATAACCAGGATATTTCTGCAACTTTTGAGTCTGAAGGCAGGAATATGAATGAGCCATCAGAGGCTTGTTGGAGGCCATTGGGCTATGTAAGATCATTGCTAATGATGGTCTCTACTGCAGGAAAATCTCTTTTTTCATTTAGCTTCTGTGCTGTCTTTTCCCTCTGGAATTCACAGGATTTATTTAACATGTTTTTGATGGGAATGTAATTCATGTCTTGCTGCTGGGTGGCTCTAAATCACCCGTGGTAGATGCATGACTATGTCAAGGGGTAGTACAAGTTGCCTGATGGGATAGTCATGCATATACCACTGATGGTTCAAGTTGGCAGGAACGTGTTAACTTCCTCAGCCAGCTGGGAGGTAGGCTATATCTGTTCTCTGTCCTTCGTGGCTTCATTGGCTGACTCTATGAGCTCTTGGCAGCTTCTGTCTGTCCTTGTGATGCTTCACCCCAGCTACCTATGCATCTGGAACAGTGTTTATACATTTCCTTCCCAGGCATTGGGCACAACCCTGTTCTCAGACCTCTCTGCTCCTCCACCTGCTATAGTGCAGGTTTCTTGTCTTGTGTACACTTGCCCAGAGCCCAGCCTCTCACCTTACAAAGTGACACCTAGCTGATTTGAGAAGTGGAATAATGGACATTGGTAGCTGGTTTGTTAGTAGGAGGGGCCATCTTGTCCAAACTAAAAGCTATGTTGCTGTTTAACCCAACTGGGAGAGGATAGATGATGGCAACAGAAGGCCTCTCAGGTCAGATCACGTCAGGTCAGGGAAGGGAGCAATCTTTTCAGGTTACAAGGGGCCTAGGAACTCTTTTGCCATCATCAGGCCACATTGTCAAGGATCCCAAATGCCTTGTGTAGATACAGACTGTGGCTTAGTACTGTGCCTGCCTTCTGGGCTAAAAAGCTGACTTCTAGTCCTTGGATTGAAGCTGGCAAGCTGAGAAGGTAGAATGATTCAGAAGAGAGAGAAGGAAAGAGGGAGGTCTGGACAGATCCCGAGACTCTTTTGCTCTACAGTGACTTGGACCAAATCCTTCCACACCTTGACACACCTAGAAATCTGAGTTTGTCCACATGGAGAGGGGTCCCCTGGTAAAGAGCAAGCTCCTTACCAACGTGGAGGATTATTATCTATCTGATTGGGAGAGTGGGGTGGGACCTTGTAGCTTGTTGTTATGGGACTGAGGTCTCTTCATCCTATGCACTTCTTGGACTGTGTGCTTGCAGGCCATGGCCAGTGCAGCTGTGGGGACTGCCTGTGCGACTCTGACTGGACTGGCTACTACTGCAACTGTACCACGCGCACTGACACCTGCATGTCCAGCAATGGGCTGCTGTGCAGCGGCCGAGGCAAGTGTGAATGTGGCAGCTGTGTCTGCATCCAGCCTGGATCCTATGGAGACACCTGTGAGAGGTGTCCCACCTGTCCAGATGCCTGCACCTTTAAGAAGTGAGTTGGTGATTTGGAGAGAGGAGGGAGGCTGGGAGCCAGAGGACTAGAATCACTGCACTAGAATCCCCAACTCTGAAGATTTCTGAATCTCCTCCAGCCAAATGGCTTCTTTCCCCTTTCTAACAAAAACTTTGGGAAAGTTGGAGGTAGTGCCAACTGTGAAAGGCCAAGGTAGTACCAACTGGCTTCCAATTGGAGAAAACTTTCCTAGAGTGACATTCTGAGGCAGACACCGGAACCACTGAGCTAAATCCCCAGCCCTAAGAGTGACAGTCTGAATCCCTCAGAGTTGGAAGGCTAAACCAGATATTCTCTGGAATATTTCAGGGCTGATGTGATCCTGTAGGAGGTGCAGGGGCTAGAGTTATGGAGGACATTATATGGCACAGGGATATTTCTCTAGTGTAACCTTTACCTGCTTGGGGATCAGAGAAGCCCCTTTTACCCAAGTCTGTGGCTCTGCCATTCCTCCTACTGCTTTAAGTGGAGCTGGATCCACGGGCATGCAACCTGGGAAGCTGTACAAGACTCCATACTTGGAAGGGCCTCATGCTTGTTTAAATGCACTACTGTCATTGTCTTGAAAATCTTAGTAATTTTTAAATAAAATTTTCATTTTACATGTGACTGATTGTGACTTTAAGGCTCCCAGAAGTGTATGGGGTTCACTGTCCTGTCACAGCCCCAGATAGGACATGAAGAAGCTTAATGAAGGATCTAGAGGCCTTTGGCTGCCAGGTCCTCTCTGTGGGTGAGGAGGGCACTCCACTCCTGAACTTCATGCTACAGGTGTTTTGATTTTACTGAAATGGAACAGCTTTTTTTTATGCGTGGAGGTCAGAGTTAGACTAGGATGTGCTTAGGCCTGCTTATTCTTTGCCTTCTTTGATGTTTCCTCTTGCCCTTAGGGAGTGTGTGGAGTGTAAGAAGTTTAACCGGGGAGACTTACATGAGAAAAACACCTGCAGCCGTTACTGCCGTGATGAGATCGAGCCTGTGAAAGAGCTTAGTAAGTTCAGGAGGTCTTAGGGTCACATGAACCCTACCTAGGTTCTAAATGTTTCCAGTTCAAGTTCAGAACCTATCCAACTCCCATCTATTAAATGGAAGAGAAATTCCCATATCCGGAAATGTTGAGCAAGCCTGATGCATGGTGGGCACGTGGTGAAGTCTGGCTCTCCAGAGAGTTCGCCTTTACCCTTACTAATGTGTTCTTCAGTCCTTCTGCTTTCCTGGAGCCCACAGACTCAGCAAGATCTTGTGTGCAACTTGTAAAGGGTGTATAAATTAGGCAACCCTAACTTCACTGCCTGTCAGGAAAGAAAGATAATGTACCCTCATTTTACAGAAGAATCTGAGCCAAAGAGCTGGAAAGAGGTTGTCTATGATTGTGATTATCTTAGCTTAGTTGGCTGGTATGCATTTGCCAAGTTTACTTTATTAAGAATGGTAAATGATGTCCAGTCTTTAGCTTAAAGTTTGGCTACTGTAGAGGAAAACCCTCACCCTTATGAACTTGTAATCAAAATCTCTATCCAGGGCTGGGGACTTAGCTCAGTGGTTTTGCTGCCTGTTGCACAAGTGCAAGGACCAGAGTTCGATCCCTGGTACCAAAAAAAAAAAATCTCTATCCGGAGCCCTCTGACTTTCTAGATCTCTGCCCCCAGAACCTCCCCACCCTAGAATAAAACAGACACAAATACAGGCGTTGGGGAGCAAAAACTCTTCCCTGCAACTATTCTGATTTGTTTTTCATCTTGACTTTAAAGAAGATGATCTTTGCTGTTGTCAGCACATCTGATAAGTTATCTGGGTTAGTGAGACACCGGATGGTACCAGGGAGATGGTAATCACCCATGAAGGCAAGAAACATAATTTCAGTGAGAGCCACATTGTAAGAAACAACCAGTTAGTCAGCTTTCGGTGAGAATGTTATGAAAAGAGCCAGATCTATGGACCTTTAACTGATATCAGAAGTGGGCCTGGGGTGAAATTGGTGATTTGGAGATTGTTTGTGCAGTTTTTCCTCTGAAGGAGACTAGGTTTGCTATGATTATCTCAGAGGGGAGAGGCCATAAAAATGTTGAGATATTTTTATAATTTAGATCAAGCAAGTTTTATA
The DNA here is from genome assembly GCF_053883595.1 of Heterocephalus glaber. Classification (NCBI taxonomy): domain Eukaryota; kingdom Metazoa; phylum Chordata; class Mammalia; order Rodentia; family Bathyergidae; genus Heterocephalus; species Heterocephalus glaber. The sequence goes on from NW_028258484.1 coordinate 4,084,392, forward strand.
AGTTAATTCATTAAGTACTCCCACTCCCTTCACCACCACAATAATCGTAAACATAAATGCGTGTCTGTATGAAATTTATAAAAGTATCTTTCCTGTTCATTACATATATTTTCTCTCAACCTAAGGAAGTAGAACTATGGTAGTGTTGTTATCTTAATTTTGTGAACTGAGACAGTTGGATTTCAAGAGAATTGATTTGCCCAGGGAAGAGAGTGGTGCATTAAGATGAAAACCTTTACTCCTGAAACCTTTACTATTTCCTTTGTATTGTAATACCACTGGTGTACTGATGGTTTGTTGACTTCATGTCTGTTTAGTATGCTTTGAGACTCATGTTTTAGCCCTGTTGTATGATCTTGGCACATTTGTTTAATCTCATTGTGTATCAGTTTTACCCATCTTGTTTCACCAGTATGGGACATAGTGCAACTGGTGGGGGTAGCTAACAGTGTCATTGTCAGAATAACAGATTTTAGGGTTAGAAGGAATTAAGCCTACAAAACTGATGGGAATTAGAGAGGAGAGATGGCTGCAGTGGAAAATTATGAGGACTGCATGAGCAAACTATTGAGCATCATTGAGGAAGCACAGAAAGGTAGGGTAGGGTTAGGAATTACAGTAGATTAGGGACTATTTTATGCCACTTAATTCTCCACCAACCCTGTAAGGGGGGTATAATTTTCCTTTTGTAGATGAAGAAAGAGAGATTCCCTGAGATCAAATAACATATCCAAGATGACACAGTTGGTAAGTAGTGGACCCAGGCTTTGAATAAGAATGTGTAATATTGTCATAGCATGTCCCTTCCAGAGGAAGGAATAAGAACCAAAAGGGCCTGTTGGGGACAAAATATATTAGTGAGGGCCAGTGACTGCCAGGCATGATAGCCATCTCAAATCTAGGCATTGTGCCTAATGTCAGGCACAGAGTTTCCTGTCATATTTTCCCAGAAGTCTTATGATAGGGATTTGAAAAGACCCCATCTTCCAGAAATTGACATGCTTTTCATTTTTCCATATTCTCCTTTCCTGCACCCCAGAGGACTCTGGAAAAGATGCAGTGAATTGTACCTATAAGAATGAGGATGATTGTGTTGTCAGATTCCAGTACTATGAAGACTCCAGTGGAAAGTCCATCCTGTATGTGGTAGAAGAGCCAGGTGAGTGAACTCAGAGGCCCTGTCCCTATCCCAGGGAGAGAGAACCATTACCCCTGTTAAACAGAACAGGTTAAGCCTGGCCTTAAAAGTGATGTTAGTCATTATGGTGAGGGGAATATATAAATTTTACCAAGAAGGTGATTTGCTAATTAAGGAGACACAAAAATAACGTGGATAAGGAGAGAAGGAGGTAGGTATAGATATCATCAAGGAAAAATATATCATGGCATTTGTTGAGGTAATAATGCCAACAAGTAAGGAATTTAAATTGTAGGAGCTTATAGCACATGACATATATTCTACTATAAATGAGATGGTTGCCATGAGCAACTTGCCTGCTGCAGCAGAGGAAGTCCGGAGGGCGGGAAGCTTTGACTTTAGTAAGTTTATAGCAGAATGTAGTGATGGATTTGGGGCACTGTCTCAAGGCTGCCCTGAACAATGAAAAGCTACTGCTTACTCTTAAGCCTTCTGGAAGCAGGAGGAGTCCACCGTACCATCCACAGATGAACTACAGGTTTGTCACCCTCCAATATTGTAGACTTTGCTTCCCCTGCTACCTTCATAGCCTTGGTCTTCGTTCATCTTCTGTTGTATAACAAAATGCCTGAGGCTAGGAAATATATAAAGAAAAGAGGTTTATTTGCCTTACAGTTTTGGAGGCTGAAGTTTCAAGACTGGATGACTCTTTGGTACAACTTCTGGTGAGGATTCCCTTGGCTACGTCACAGTATAGCAGATGGCCTCATAATGGGAGCGTGTTTGAGAGGGAGAAAGCAGTCACATGATAAGAAATAATTCAGGGGCCAGGATAACTCTTATTTATTAACTTATTTATTTGGTGTTAGAGATTCAACCAGTGCTAAGTATGTGCTCTGCTGCTGAGCTATACTTTAAGTCCAGGCTCACTCTTTTTATAACGACTCTTCATTATGAAAACTAACTGGGGTCCCAAGAGAATTACATTAATCCCTTCTGAGAGCAGTGACTTAGTTGCTTTGGTTTAGGCCTCACCCCTTAAAGATTCCATCTCCTGAACATTATCATACTGGCTTATCCAAACCATATCCAAATCATAGCACCTTTCTTTCCTTAAACAACTGATTAAGATGTGAATCATTAGAAAATAATTTTGAATATTTACTATATACTGGGCACTGTGCTATGTGCTGAGACTTATAACAGTAAATAAAGCAGATGTGATACTCACAGGTTCGGGTGAGAGAGACACATAAATCAGTAATGACATTGCAGTGGGTTAGGGCTATACAATGTTGGAGGTGGACAAGAAATTATGGGAGTGATTATGGGAACAATCTTTGAAGGTAGAGGTTAAATCAGTTGGTCTCTTGACATTTACAGAAGTAGGAATTTCTTGAAATCAACATTTAGACTAGGGACTGGAAGCCTTTTTCTGTAAAGGGCCAGGTAACGAGTATTTTAATTTTTGTGAGCCATGTAGTCTTTGCCATGGCTACCCATCTGTGCCATTGTAGCAGCCATAGACAATACATGAATGAATGGACATGACTACATTTATAGAAACAGGTGGCAGGTTGCATTTACTCATGGGCTACAGAATACTGGCTCCTGCTGTAGAGCAGTGGTCCTCAAACTTTGGTATATTCTCTTGTTAAGAAAAAAAATCTAGAGTCCTTGCAGAGTAACTATATTCCACCTGGTTTGGAAACCCCACCCCTTCTTGAAAGAAACCATAAACAATTAATGGCATTTCTTTGAGGCCCCATAGAAGTGAAATGGTTCCTTTGTGTGGGACTCTGTGTCTATAGAGTAGCCAACTTTACTATTTATCTCCTGGGGCTGGGGTGCTCTCCCTTTTGAGTAGCCAGCTCTGCTGTCTTTTCTCTAGGGTTTTCTGCTGATGGAGCAGCCTGCTTTGCTTCTTAATCTACTCTGCCTATGGGGCAGCCTGCTATACTTCTTTTCTGTAATAAGCTTTCACTTTAAATTTTCTTTTTTGGTACCAGGGATTGAACTCGGGACCTTGTGCTTGTGAGGCAGGTAGCGAAACCACTGAGCTAAATCCCTGGCCCCACTTTAATTTTTTAAAAAATCCTGAGCCCTGCCCTACTTGTACAAGTCTACTTCTTTGTTCTTTGCTAGTGCTCCTGTTAACTGGGATATACCCCACTATTTGAGTGCCTCTGATTTTGCACATCACTTCCCCTGAGACGTCTTCTAAGACCTCCTCCAGCCTCCCTGCTACTGAGGAGGTGTGGTACTTCTGTTTGATTCTCACAGCATCTGGGCTTCCTTTAGAAGGACTTTTATTGTACCAGGATTAAATTCCTTCTTTAATCATCTGCTCAGTAGATCCTAAGCTCCATGAATTTAGGAGCGATGTCTATCTTTCTAATGGTATGTTTCTATACTTAGTCATCTCCATGGAAGATATTTAATAAATGAGGTTTGAATGAACTGGTAGAACTGATTATTCCTAGGAAACAAGGGGGCTTATGTATATCCTGATACCTTCTAGGAAAACTTTGGCTGCATAGGGAAGGAAGAGATGAAGGTGATAAAAGGGAAGCGGGAAAACCCATGGGAGCCATTTCGTGTGGGTCTCCATAAGGGCTGCCACATCTCTGTTGCCCAGGGTGCTGTTGTCTCCTCCATAGAGGACAGCATAGTGTCCCCATCTGGGATATTATCTATTAGTTTTTCCTAGAACCTTTACCATTTGTATGGGAAAAAGAAGGTAAAGAAAGAATGATATCACCTTAATTTTATTTAGTGATTCCAGGGAAAGCTGACAGGAAGCAGATGTGGATTGATTTGACCATGGCTTCATTTGTATCCACCCATCCACATTAACATACTGCATGATACACTGTCTGTATCTCTGTCCTTTCTTATTTCAAAAGGGCATTAAGTCTTTGCTTTTGGGGTCTAACATTATTTTGTCTCTTTGCTACAACAATTTGCTGTGCCTCCTTTTTTTTTTTTTTTTTTGGTACTGGGGATTGAGCTTGGGTCCTTGTGCTTGTGCAGCAGGTGGCGAAACCATGCTGTGCCTCCTTTTGAATCACTTACCCAAAGCTTTTGGCTTGGGATTCTGAGACTGGAATGTATTGCCTAAAGTTATGGGGGAAAAAGGAGATGATAACCCAGGAAGGTACAGATACACCCTGGTGGATAACTTTCAAGGTCTCTGCCAGTAGTCCCCCTTTTTCACATCAGGATATGGGACCCCAAGTCCAGAGACCCATATTTCCTTTTTGTTTTGCAGTGCTGGGGATTGAACCCAGAGTCTTGTGCATGCTAGACAAGTGCTCTACCCTAGCCACAGACCCATATTTTCTATTCAGCTCTGCCTCTTCTCTCTTTCTATTTCCCAAGAATTTCCACAGGTTCTGGCTTTAAGGAGAGTGCAGAAGTTGGGATCCTGGAGCAAAGGATTCTCTTTCTCTTCTCCAACTCACGGTCCTGAGGTGCTCTCTTTCGAGGTCTGAGCCACTGTAGGGCAGAAAAGGGAGTATTGCCAAATGTTTAAGATTGGTCAAATGGGGATAAGCCACATGGAATGAGTTCCAGATGAGCCCATTTTATTTTTTTATTTTTTTGGTACCGGGGATCGAACTCAGGCCCTTGTGCTTGCATGGCAGGTGACGAAACCACTGAGCTAAATCCCTGGCCCCTGAGCCCTCTTTATTCCCAGATAGAGTTGCCAGATAAAATATAGTATGTTTCATACAATATTTGGTACATAGTTACAACAAAAATAACTTGTTTTTTTATCTGAAAATCAAATTTATCTGGGCATCCTATATGAGTAATTTTGTTGCTAAATCTGCCAACCCTACTGGGGCTTTCCTGATTTTGGGTCACTCATGGTAGGTCCACCACTGTGGTTGGCCTGGTCCAGAGAGGAAGTCTACATCCTACCCTTCTTGATACAGATGGGTGACAGGTTGTTTTCCCCTGAAGACCTCTTGTGACTCTGCCTGTCCTGTCCATACTAACATGCAGAGTTGAAGAAATTCACTTTGAGATTTGAGGACCAATTCTATCCAAATCTTCCGGAGAATTCATAATTACTTTTCCCAGAAGAACTGGGGCCTTTCATTCATGGGAATTCAGATACTGGAACCTTACAGCTTCTCTCTAGGCTCTCCTTTATTTATAGACAGGTTGCAGTTTGATGGGTTGGGAAAATAACTAGTTTGGTTTGTGGTGGTTTTTTTTGTAGTGCAAGAAGGTGGGAGATGTTGTGGAGAGTAGGTGTGCCTTCCTCTCCAGACTCATCAATACCCATATATACAAACACCTAGTTTCATAACACTTGAGGTTGTTACCAGAGTGAGATCACTTGTCAGACACCTGAGGTTTATGGGAAGCAGAGCTCTGCAGGGCTCTAGATAATCACCTGACCCTTGGAAGGGTGACTGACTCTGTTGCTTTGGTTCTTGACTGGGGTTAAACAGTATTAGCTAGCACTTTAGATGACTAAATATTTTGGGAAAGAACTCCAAATATTGTTGTAGCTGGCAGGCCTCCTGGTCTCTAAGCATGCTAAAAAAAGTCATTGGGTTCACAGTCTTCAGTAATATAAATGTTGGAATCACGGCAATAGAAACAAATGCCTGCAGGGGTGAAGCAGGCAAATAAATTAATGAAAGACTGGGTATGAGAATACCAGTAACAACAGTAGCTGATATTTTATTGAACACTTATTTTCTGCCTGGCGCTGTTTGGAGTAAATAAATTTAATTATTCCTCATAACAAATATTAAAATAAGTGTGGATATTTTCTCCATTTTAAAAATGGAGAAACAAGACACCGAGAAAGGTTAGTTTAGCAAAGTTCACATAGCAAAGTTGGTGTTAAGCTAAGGTTCAAACCAAGGCAGCAGTCACTTTAGATTGCTGCTACTGCTCCCTATTTGGTTCCTTAGTTCATCTGTCTGTCTCTGTCTCTGTCTCTCATCTGGCAGTGCTGGAGATTTAACCCATGAGCTCATACACACTATGCAAGTGCTTTATCACTGAGCTACATCCCCAGCCTTGTTTATTTTTTATTTTGAGATAGGGTCTCACTGAGTTCCTCAGGCTGGTCTCAAACTTGTGATCCTTCTTCTGCAGCCTCCTGAGGAGCCTGTCACATTCTTTATTCTTTTGTCAAGAAGACACTGTACCTAGCCAGTTCAAATGATTCCTGCTCTCTTCTTCCTGACAGAGTGTCCCAAGGGCCCTGACATCCTGGTGGTCCTGCTGTCAGTGATGGGAGCCATTCTTCTCATTGGCCTTGCTACTCTGCTCATCTGGAAGCTCCTCATCACCATCCACGACCGGAAAGAGTTTGCTAAGTTTGAGGAAGAACGAGCCAGAGCAAAATGGGACACAGTAAGAAGAGGCTGGGCTGATCTGGGTGCTTTCTTAACTCTTTGATTCAAGAATCTAAAGTGGAAGCAGCAGATGCTTAGAGTGGCCAGGTGCAACTGGCATTGTAGTTTCCCAATTATCCTCTGTTCTAGAAATTTGGAGATGGTCTGACTGTTCCATTGTCTTTAAGCTTCCTGAAAATCACTTGATCCTCTACCAAACAGTGACACAGTGATCAAGGGATATATCATGAGTACTGACTAAACAGAAATAGAACCTAGCTCTGCTCTAACACTGTGAAGAAATGAAAAAAGAAACTTATTCACCATTTGAGGGAGCCAGGGCAAACCTACATTGAGAACATATATAGTAATGAACATACATTAATGAAGTCCAAAGCATTAAATGCAAATAGAAAAAAATAGTAGCTAACATTTACTGAGGACTTACCATGTGCAGAGAACTCTTTCTAAATGTTTTTTACATGTACGTTTATTTCATTACTATAACAACCCTATGTGGTGGGCAGTATCATTGCTCATATTTTATAGATAAGGAATGCAGAGAAATTAAGTAGCTTGCTTGATTGTGGGAGGGACTTAGGTAATATAAGAAATACTTTTTTTGTGGTACTGGGGATTTGAGGTCAGCCTCTTAGAAATAGTGACAGGATGTTATTCTACTTTGTTCTCTTCTTTCTCTTCAAATGATGACATAGTGGCTTCAAATCAGGCTTTTCTTTTATGTTTCTTGCAGTTTATCCTGTTTTAACTCAATTAAAGAAGCACTTATTGAGAAACTTTTATATATTTAATTTTATTCTCTTTGGCTCATCTTCTACATTTTAACTTTTTTTTGGACTTTCCAAAGGGCCATTGGATTCCCTGAAAGTTCAGGATTAGGCTGAAAGTTTGTTCTGGTGAGCTCTAGGCTTTGTACCCAAGGGCCCCAAGAAACTGGGATGTTTCTGTTAAGACCATGTATAATGTCCTGAACCTCTGAGGCACATTAAGAATGTGCTGGATCTCTTGAAGCTGTCATTAAAGTCTACTTGACCTTACAGAATTTGTCATTTTTTGTTGTTCTTTTTCTTAATAATGCAAGAGTTGTATAGGCAGTGATTGAAGAGAGGAGATTAAAACAAATTAAGAATTATTTCAGCAAATGCTATCCTCTGTACCTGCTACATTTCTCTTTCAGGCCTACTTTCCACAGCATTGCCACAATGAAGGAAAATGGGAGAAAGGCAACAGAAAAAGTAGGAATGAGAGGAGGAAATAGGAGAGGCTGTTAAAGAATTATCCTAGAATCTAGAATGTTTTGAATCTCCAAAGAGGGCTGAAAAAATAATAAAAGGATGGGCTGATTTTAACCTGTTAGAAATAGTAGCAAGATAGCCACTTTATCTTTCCTCTTATTTCCTACCACCCTAAGAGCAAAAGAGTGAGTAGAATGTATTTGTTTCATACATAGTATATCCCAGAGAAGAGTATCTTGGGCAAACCTTTCAGATGAAATTTAGCCCTTCAGATGAGATGAAAACAAATTAAAAATTATTTCAGCAAATAATTCAGGGCAAGGAAGGACTGAGGAGTTCACTATATATAAGACATTCTTTTGTTCTCTCCACAGGCTAACAACCCACTCTATAAAGAGGCCACATCCACCTTCACCAATATCACCTACCGGGGCACTTAACGATAAGAAGTCATCCTCAGATCATTAGCAGACTGCCAGGATGGTGGGAGTCTCTGCTGTTGTGTTTACAGAGGACAGTATTTGGGACCTGGAGTTGAGTGGGCTGGGAGAATGTCAGTATGAGGAAGTGTGGGGTTCGGTGCTTGTGTGTGTATATGTGTGTGTATGTTGCATGTGATGAAATATGTAATTTAAAACTTGTGATATGTCCCCACAAGCAGAGATCAGCCTGCTTTTGTCTTCAGAATGCCTTTGTCCTCAGAATGCCTTCTGCAGGGATTTTTCCTGCTCAGCTTGAAGGCGACCTATGGAGCTGAACAGGTATTCTTCATTACCTCAGTGAGAGACCAGCTTTCCCTGTCAAGCCATTGTCCCTGAAGAAAAGGGACAGGGCTGAGGTCTTTAATTCCAGAGGAAAGGGCACTAAGCCTGGGCTCCATCCTGTGTTTGTAAGTTTATGGTTTTTGGGTCCATCTCTTAGCAACTATGGTAGGAACTGCTGGAGTGTGCAGCCCAGTTGCCTCTGTTTCCTTTCCCTTCCCTCAGGCAGAAGGGTGAGTCAGGGAAGAGTTGAACCCTCAGAGCTGCCTATGCCTTTTGCCATTGCTTCAGTCCAGCTGTGGTTCTCTCATAAAATGAGTCCTTAACACCTAATTCCTTGACCTGTTGAGAGTGAGTGTGGCAGGGACACTCAGGGGTCACACATGGCCTGGGGGATGTGTTAGCATCCTCTAGTTCATACTCACTACTCTCAGATTTGCCTCATTTGGCAGCTCTCCCCTGGAGGTTTCCTTAGATGTGTCAACCTTAGACTAGTACCATCTTTTTACCTCCTACTTCCACACCCTCACTGTTGCAGACATTTGCTATGTATGGGGATTCCTATCATGGCCAAATGCTATTCCTCCAAGGGAGAGTGCTATGGTCAGAGCCAAAGGCCTGACTCTCCCCTATAGATCATCTACCCCTTGTCCCAGGCACCTCTACCACCCAACCCTGGGCCCCCGTGTGCCATATCCTTCCACGAGAGTGGTTGCATTTACCTACCTCTTGGGTGTTTTGTGAAGAAGTCATCCTTGTGAGTTTGCTGAGCATAAAGGCCAGGATGGAACTGGGCCAATTGTATCAGCATGTGTGGTTTGTTCTTCTATGGACTGGACAACCTCATTTTAAGGAGTCTTTAATCCGAGAGGTCAAAAGTGCAATTTTACTTTATTTTTCTCACTGGGGTACCTGAAACCATGATGAGGTTTGTTTGATCTTTAAAGGAATATGTATATAAACATACTTGTATTAGATTTGTAATTTTATTTGATGACAGTGAAAGAGAGCCTGAAAAACCACAGACTTGGATGGGATGCAGACACTCCCACTGGGCATTATTAGTAGCAAGTTGCTGCCCAGTTGCTGGGTCTGTAAGGGGCTTTTTTGTCCTGGAAGTCTGTGGGAATGCACATATGGACATTCTGGACTTTCTTGAGGAGGACAGACTATTTTTTTGTCCCAGCAAAAGCAGTTGCTCCATTGGTACTGACTTTAGCTAACATTAAAAACCAAGCCTCACCACCAAGGAAAAGGGAAAGACCTATAAACGGTGGTCTGCTGATTGGAAAATCTGAGTTTTGGCCTCAGTGTTGCAGCTTAAGGAATCTTTACTGTTAATTAGAAAAAGTTACTCACTTTTCTTCAGGTCTCAATTTTCTAGTTTGAAAAATGATGGATTTGGACCATCCAGTTTTGAATCTTGGACAGCTCTTTCAGTATCAACATTCTAAGATGCTGGCATTCACTGTAGCATCATGCAGTCAAAATCCAGCGATGGGTGGAGCTGGGGTGTAGTTCGGCGGTAGAGTGCATCCAAGCATGAGGTCCTAGTATTGACTCCCAGCTCTGACAAGAAAAGAAGATTCTGTGGGATGTTACTAGTGTTTGTTTTTAGTTGCGAGGTCTGAGAGACTTGGCTTTGGCAACAGCAGATGTCATTCCCTATTATCTTTCTCAAAGTAGTTCACATCCTATTCTCTTTCAGAACCCCTTCTCCAACATTTGTTAGCAGCTATATCTCCTGATGTTGCCCTTATTTACATTTTTTAGTTCACTTTGCAGATATTTGCATCCCCATTTTATGAAAAATCAATAATAACTGACACAAATGACTAAACCCTGTCTTTCCCATGGGTTACCCTTACTGTAGGAGTTAGGAATAAGATAGAGGGATAAATAGGGGAGGGGAAAGGATGATCAAAAACCCAGGAAATTTAGAAATCAGACTATAACCTTTGGGTACTGATACAGAGTCCATGATAGTAGTAGTAGTTGGGCATTTTCTTTAGATAAGATGATTTATGGGGCCAGTGATTTAGCTCAGTGTCACTGCATCTGCCTCACAAGTGCAAGCTCCTGAGTTTGATCCCTGGTACCAAAAAAAAAAAAAAAAGATGGTTTATGTGAAGAAACTGTATCAAAGGAGAAACAAAACTTATTCCAAAGATGAAAAAAAATCAGCAGAAATCTTGTCTGAGCATCTGGGATGAGATGGGCCTTGAAGACCAGCACTATTTGTTAGTATGTGGGGATAGCTGTTACCTGTGTTCACCAGACAGTGAATAGCAGTCATTTTTGGCATCGTGTAGGATGAATATCTGAATAGTATTCTGGCATCTGACAACACAGAGGAAAGGATTGTGCCCTGCCCTTTTGCCTTTTGTCCAGTCTCAGGGTCTGTGAACAATAATGGGAAACTGAACATTATTGACAAGTTGCTGTAGTAGGAATCAGTTCTTTACCTCTCAAATATTCCTAGACTATTTATGATGTCAAGATACTTCTTTTTGTTAAGTATTCCTGGTTAACATTATATAAGTGCCTTCCTGACTTCTTCACCACCTCCTCTGAGTTGTGCAACAGTGAATTAAATATGCTTTCCAAAAAGAATTGGCCTAAGGCTGTCCAGTGCTTCCTGTGTTGTTATTTCTGTTTCCTTTGGGTGAAAAGAACAAGTGTCATTGCCTTACAAATGATTATTTTAGGACAAGCAGGTTTCCAAATGTAACAGAATGATGACTACTGTCGGAACTGAAGCTGGTTTTAGAATCCAGAGCTTTTTAGACTTTGTAAGATTTTCAACATGAGTAGTTTATATGACTGTTCTAAGAATCTGATTTTTAAAATTGGGAATTATTTAGGAATTTGTACAATCTCAATAGAACAGATTGTCAGTGTAGCCTATTCTTGGGAAGCACAAATGCATAAAGGCTTAATGACAAATTATTTACAGGACCATTTACATGCCACAGCATTTACTTCAGGTAGTGGGTATCAAAAGTGTGGTCCCGGGACCAGCAATATTAATATCACCTGGAAATTTATTAGAAATGAAAACTGACAGGCTCTATTCCAGAACTACAGTCTTAAATTCTCAGAATCAAGCAAGGCAATTTTGTTATGCAAACATCAGAGTGTATACACACAAACCTAGATGGTACAGGTCAATTCCTCCGTGGGGCCTCTTGATGGGATCAAGAGATGCAGTTAACATGAGGTGTATGAGGCTGCTGCTGTTTTACAGTAAAGTTTTTTTTTAATAAGTAGAAGGACGATATTCTAACAATAAAACATATGATATAGTAAGTACATAAACCAGTTTTTCATTATCATTGACACATATATTTTGCATAACTGAATGTGTTATTTTACTTCGATTAGTAGCACAACAGGCTTGTTTACATGTGAGTAATTCATTGCTTGACGTTATGGTTTCTTTCTTTTTCTTTTTTTGGTACTGGGAATTGAACTCAGGACCTTGCTCTTGCCAGGCAGGCATGGTGCCACTGAGCTATATCCCTGGCCCTTGCATGACAGTATGATTGTTATGATGTCAGTGAGTGATAGGAGTTTTTCAGGCCTATTATAATCTTATGGGACCACTGTTAGGTATATGGTCTGTGATTACCAAAACATTTTTATTTATTTATTTCTTAAATTTTTAATTTTTATTACTACATGCTTGCAGTACATAATGATTACATTCCTCACAGAGAGTTGGTACATGTTTATAACACATCTCAATTCCTTTTTCATCTTCTCTCCCTTCCCTTCCCACTGGAAAATGATCCATCTCCCTTTTTACTATTATCTTTTATTTTGCTTTTTATTTACGTTTTAGGTTTCTCATATAAGCGAAACCATATGGTATTTAAGCTTATGTGTCCAATTTATTTAAGTTAACATTATGGTCTTCAAGGTGCATCCATTTTCTTACAAATGACTCAAGTCCAAAATGTTTTTATACAGCATATGACAATGACTACTGAATTATAAAATCTGGGTTTGAGGCCTAGCAGTCTGTTTTAATAAACCCTATTGGTGATTCTGCTGCCTGCTTATGTTTGAGAACAACTGATTTATGACATATTTATATTTCTGACCTAGAAAAAAGTTTATAGTTAGTAAGTCAACTGAGTTATTCTACTGCTAAAGAACATACTTTGGATAATAGATTCCAAAAACCAAATATCTACCCACACAGAATCTAAAAATATTTTTGATCATTTCCAAGTTAAGTGATTCTTGGGCTTCTTGAGGTCACCAAAGTCACAAATTCCTATGAAAAACTAAAGTAATAGATTGGAGTTCTTTGGAAAAACAACAACAACAATAGCAACAACATATAACCACCTAACAGGATATGTGGCAGGCAGCTGAGAAAACTATGTATATCAAGCTGCAGGAAAAAAAAATAGACCTAGAGAATTTATTCAGAAGAGTTGAGAAAATCTTAATTATTAACATTACTATCCTATATGATGAGAAAATATGATGTAAGAATTTATAACTTCATTTTTGGCTATTTAATTTTTTTCACTTGTGAGGATTGTGCCCAGGGCCTTTTCCTTCATGTACAGCCCCCAGCCATTTTTGTTCTTTGAAACAGGGTCTCTAAGTAGCTAAGATGCCCAGACCATGATTGAACTTGTGATCCTCCTGCTTCAGTTTCCCAGTGTGTTGGGATTATAAGCAGGGACCACCACACCTGACCTTAAATTTACTGAGCATTGACAGGGTGGAAGTGAAGTGCTTTACAGAACCTTCATAATATTATCTTCACCTCCAGTCTTCAATTCATTACATAATATACATTTTTGATCCCAATATGGACAGTGACATAAAAAAATTATGTGGACATAGACCGAGTCCTTTTATGGTCAAATCTTGTGGAATTCACTGTTTTTTAAATTTACATCTTGGTAACTGATAACTAAATGTCTGTGGATGAAAATGGAGGACTTTAGGTAAAAACAGAGAGCCTTCTAAGAAAAAGGAAAAATGTCAGTGAGTGTATGCTGAACTTTGCTTTTCTTGACTCATACCAAACCACATTTGTAATCCTTTAACTGTTGGCCTCAATAGTCTGAACTCTACAGTAACAGAGCCATCTAATGTCCATAAAGGCCAATTACAAGCAGATTAGGAATTACACTGCAATTTTCACATTAATACAATGGAATAACAGATTCTTTGTAAACTAAACCATTTTAAAATAATTTCTATGTAATTTTGTACCAGTAAAATTTTGGAAATATATATTCTGATCTGTTTAGTTTGACTTCAGCATGCAAGTAGGAAGTTTTAGAAGCTTATGATTAGAATTAAGTATATTATTAAATAAAAATGTAAAACTCCACTATGTGGCTAAGAATGGTTTGTATGTGAAAGGAAAATTAAGAGGTCAGGAACACAACTAACTTCCTTGCAGCTATTAATGTTATGGTGACATCCTTCCAAACCTTTGCCTAGAGGAAAAACTTTTTACCAGCTATATATTTTCTGGCAAAATACTAAAGAATGCACATAGAAAGGAGCATTTAGAAAACTTAAAAGAGTCTTTAGGTAAAAAGTCCACTAATAATTCTTTAGCATTGTCTCTGAAAAGAATTTTGTAAGCAAAATGTTTCACAATTAATTGTGTTTTGCCTAATAGTAGGATTTTCCAGTGACCCATATGTAATTGGCATGATTCCTTGGACAGGTCAGAGTGATGGGTGTACAACCATCACTTTGATGGCCAATGGAAATAGCTGGTTAAGAAAAAGGAAAAATGTTTATGGGTGTAGCCTGGGCTCTGCTTTTCCTGATGCAGTCACTATTGTGACAGATTACATAGATATAATCTTCATCGTGATGGGTTCATTTATAATTGTACCCATGTATCTATTTTATCCTTCTCACTTAGTCTCTTGCAGATAGATGTGCCATCCCCATCTCAGGCAATGAGATGTAAATGAAAGAGGTGCATGCAATTTTCAGTAATGCCTTTTAAGGGAAGAACTGTTGTGGCAAAGCGGAACAGCTCAGTCCTATAGCCAGGTGTTACAGTTCAGTATTACAGCTCTGGGTCAAGGCTATGGAAATTTGAAGACTTGAGAATCCAATGGTCACTTGAAGAAGGGGAAAAAACCTTTTATTATGCTGGCAGGCTCAGAGGAGTTCATACTTGAAGCCTGAAACCCTACCAGAAATGAGAGCCTCCTTATATAGGGATCTACAGGGTAGGCATGCTCACTGAAGCAGAGGGGCAGAGTTACAGAACATTCTTGTAAAGGGGCAGAGTTTAACAACATTCCCTAGGGGCAGAGATAACAACATTCCTGAGAGGGCAGGAAGTTCAAACAGTTAAAAAACATTTTGATACACTGGGCAGGATCACAAACTGTTACATTTCTGGAACAAAACTTAACGGTGGAAAAAAACAACAACATGGAGGCAAGGCAAGGACTTGTCTAACAGTATAGTATTGCTCTTATCACTGTGACTTTGTTGTCTTTTTCCTTCCTTCTGCAAGCTAGAATGTAGACATAATAGAAGTTAAGCAGATATCATGGATCAAGGCGTGATGTGGGGATTGGATTAGTTATCTATAGCTGCATAACATCACCCCATAATTTAGCAGCTTAAAACAGTGAACATTATTGTGCAGTTTCTGTGGTCAGGAATTCAGAAATGGCTTATTTGGTTGGTTGTGGCTCAGAGTCTATTGTGGGTGAGGTCAAATTATTGAGTAGGATGGAAGTAAACTGAAGGCACAGAAGGGCTGGAGGATCTTTCTCCAAAATGTTACATGACTTTTGGCAGGTGACATCAATTCTTTGCTGGCCATTGGGAATAGGCTTTAGTTCCTCACCACTTTAATATCTTCATAAGACTGCTTGAGTGTTTGCATTACATGTTGGCTGGTTTCTTTTAGAATGAGTGTCTAATGGAGATCAAGGAGGAAGCTACAACGTTTTTCATGGCTTAGCTTTGTAAGTATCACACTATTACTCTTGTACTCTATTCATTATAAGTAGCTCACTGAATCTAACCAACATGTCAAGGGATGGGAATAGATGCCACATCTAGAAGGGAGGAGCGTTGTGGACAAAATCATTGTCCTCCAAAGATACCCACCTCCTAATTCCAGGAATCTGAATGTTACCACACCTGGAATAACTGATGTCCTTAATAATCTTGAGATAAATTATCCTGGATTGTCAGAGAAGGCTCAAACTAATCACAAATATCCTCATAGGTCAGAGTTAACAGTGAGAGTCACAGTAGGAAATGTGACAACAAAAGCAGATCAGGGTGATAAAATCATAAATCAAGGAATGCATATAGCTTGTAAAGTTGGAAGAAACAAGGAATTAATTCCTTTCTACAGCCTCCAGAAGGGTTTCAGCCTTGATTTTTAGCTCCATAAGGCCTATTTTGGACTTTGGATGTCCAGAAATGTAAGCTAATAAATTTGTGCTGTTTAAACCACCGAGTTTGTGGTTATTTTTTATAGGAGCAAGTATTTTTTGCCAGCATCTGATTCATTTCATAAATCTTTATCATGTTAATTATCATAAATACTGTTTAACAGCCAGACTAACAGGCAAAAAAAATAGTACTATGATGTCATTAACTCTTTTGGGAAGATACATAGAAGGGGAAGAGCTGGGCCAAATGGAATTTCTATTTTTAGCTTTTTTGAGGAATTTCCATACTGATTTCCATAGTGGTTGTACTAGTTTATACCAACAATTAAGAAGGATTATTTCCCCATTCCTCATTCCCCACAGCCTCTCCAGAATTTGTTATTGTTTGGTTTCTTGATGATAGCCATTCTTTCTGGAGATAGAATCTCAGTTTTGATTTAATTTGCATTTATCAAATGGCCAATGATGTTGAACATTTTTTCATGGCCATTTGTACTTCTTCATCTGAGAAGGGTCTATTCATTTTAGTTGCCCATGTTTTTGATTGGGTCTTTAAATTTGTGACATACAATTTCTTTGAGTTCTTTATCTATTCTAGGTATTTGTCCTTTGCCGTGGAGTGGCTGGTAAATTTTTTCTTCCATTCTCTAAGTTTTCTCTTTCTTCTGTTGGTGGTTTTCCTTTGCTTTGCAGAAGCTTTTTAAATTGATGTGGCCGGGCATGGTGACACATGCGTAATCCCAGCACTGAGTGGCTGAGGCAAGAAGATTGGTGAGTTCAAAGTCAGCCTGGACTACATAGTGAATTCAAGGCCAGCCTGAACTACATAGTGAGAACCTGCCTCAAAAAAAAAAAAAATTGATTTGATCCCATTTGTTGATTCTTGATCTTATTTCTTGTGTAACCAGGTTTCTGTCCTGAGAATCTTTGCCTATGCCCATGTCTTCAAGAGTTTTATCTATTTTGTCTTCCAACAGACTGTTTCTGTTTAATATTTAGATCTTTGACCATTTCTATTTTAGTTTAGTTCATAGTGAGAGATATGGGTCTAGGTTCAATCTTTGGCATGTGGATAGGCAGTTTTCCCAGCATTGTTTTTTTTTTTTCTTTTTTTCCCAGCATTGTTTTTTTTGTTTTTTTTGGTACTGGGGATCGAACTTGGGACCTTGCGCTTGCAAGGCAGGCGCCGGAACCACTGAGCTAAATCCCCGGCCCCTGGCAGCATTGTTTTTAAAGAGGCTATCTTTCCCCCAGGGAACAGTAACAAGTATTTGTGTATATATTTAAAAACCACCACTGTCCATCTTCTACCTGCAAATTATTTATAGTTCTTCTACAAGTCAGTGATCATAGCAGTTCTGAAAACAACTTAGATACAGATTTTTAAAAAATTAATGTTATTAATGTACTTTTGACATACATAATGATCACATTCATCAGAGGGAATTGTACCTTTACATAATATATCTTAATTCTTTTTTTTCCATTCCCGTCTTCCTTTCAACCCTTCTTCCCCTCTCCATTTACAAAACTTTGTTTCTATTTTTTTTCTTCCATTCTTTTTTATTTTTTAATTCCTGTTGCCTTCCTTCCCTTACTCCCTCCCTTCTTTACCTTCCCATTTGAACATTTTCTTCTTACTTCCCAATATCTAGCCTCCATTTCGGTCCTTATTTATCCTTTGGGAGTCTCATACAAGAGAAACAATGTGATATTTAAACACATATGACTAATTTATTTCACTTAATTTAATTATGTTCTCAAGATGCATCCATTTGGCTAAAAATGTCTCATGTTTATCCTTCTTTATGGCAGAGTAGTACTCCATTGTATATGCAAACCACATTTTCTTTATCCATTCATCTGTTGATGGGCATATGGGTTGTTCCAAGATTTAGCTATTACAAATTGTGTTGCTATAAACTTGAGTGTGCGTATATCACTGTAGTATAATGCTTTTAACTCTTTTGGGAAGATACGCAGAAGAATATCTGGGTGAAATGGAACCTGTAGTTTTAGTTTTTTGAGGAATCACTTATATAAAGGTTTTCAACTCCATATTCTGAGCTTCAGAATAATTATCCATGGTGGTTTCATCTTCTGGTCTCTTGGTTTCATCCTCTAAGTCATCTTCCTTTCATGTAAGGTACCACATATCTGCACCTAAATAATTTTCTGAGCCGGCTTCCTGCTGGTAGAAATGTGGTGGTCCAAAGCCCTCTTTCTTTTTGCACTTTCTTGATTTCAGTCCAAGCTGGCAGTGTTTTTAGCAATACAGTTCTCTTTAAAAATTTGTGAGTCTTTTTTGAATCCTGTTGGGTTTCAGTAAATGAGACAAAAGCTGTACCCACAAATCTGTTTGAGATATGTCTTTTTTTATGCAGGGCCTCTGCTAAAAGACAAAGTCTTTAAGCTTCTTAGAAGTACTATTGCTTGGAAGAGAGGATCTATGAGGCACACTCTGAAAATCTTTAGAGGGTTTTTGAGAACTCTGATATACCACACTTACACATTACTGGGATGAAATACTTCTGGGATGAAATAGAAGCCTATGTCCCTGAAACTTTGGCACATAATCAGCCCCAGAATGATTTCCTTCAAGCTCTTAAATGTGAGTGAGAAAATTCTGTCTTGCTTATATCATTAGTGGAGATTTAACACTACTAAATAACCTAATCCTACCTAATATACCTTTAGTACTTTTGGAGGGAGGTCTGTGAAACTAATAACAAACTAACTCATGAATAGATTTTGTAGGAAAAACTGCAACTGCTGAAGATTTGTGATAAGTGAGACCATGGATATGTCAATAAGTTTCATTTAATCATTCCATAGTGTGTACACATATTAAAGCAACACATTTTACCTCATAAATATATACAATTGTGAGTTGTTCATTTAAAAATAATTTTTAAAACCCTAAAAGTTTACAAGATATAAATGATATAGATGAGCTGGTAGTATCATTGAAGAAAAATAAACATTGCAACATTTACTAAGCACCACATATACACTGAATTCTTACAACCCTGGAAAAATGAGAAAACTGACTCAGAAAGCATAAGTAACTTAGTGTAATAAAGATAGAATACGAATTGGATTGATTCATCTTTGAAGCCTACGCCATTGCTCCCAATGTAATTTATGTAGAATTCAGGTTTCATTAATCCACATGAACAAATTTACTGATATGCTTATTTTAAAAGATATTTTAAGTTGTGAGACTTTTTTGTGTTTTTTTTTTTGGTACTGGGGATCGAACTCAGGACCTTGAGCTTGCAAGGCAGGCGGCGGAACCACTGAGCTAAATCCCCTGCCCAGTTGTGGGGTTTTTTTGGATAATATTTTCAAAATGTTTTTCACTTGACAGGTCATTTACAAGTTTAGTGTACTGGACTTATGCAACTTTTAGGGACATAATACTTGAGAAAAGCTAGGAAATATCACTTCCTGTCTTTTCTTTTGCCAACATTATTTCATCTGCAGGACGCAAAGAATTTTCAGCAAAGAATTGTGACGAAAGGCAGCTGAGTTCTTGTCCATTATTGAGGAGCAGAAAACAGGAAGCTTGAAATGCCTTAGAAACAGGAGGGCGCAGATATTCAAAGGATGGATACAAGACAACACTGAAGTGGGGTCTGGCTACGGCGGAACAGAGCTTCGAAGAAAGAACAAAACAGAGCTGCAGGAAAGAGCTGGTAGGACAGAGGGAGAAATCCAGGAGGCAGCTTGGGGGAGGACAGCACTCGAAGGCACCCGCCCACTCTTGTACAGGGCCCGCATTGCTCCGGCCGGCTGGCAGGGTGAGGTCACAGGTCCTTTTGAGGTATGGCAGTCAGCGCGGCTGCAGCGCTTTCCAGTGGGCGCCTAGTTGGCTGGGAAATCAGCCACGGTCCAGTATCCTGGGCAGTGGCAGGGTTCCTCACACACACCCAATGGGCTCCTTGGTGGGCGGAGCGTTGGGTTCAGTCAGGTGACCTCGGAGTGGGGGCCGCGCCGAGCAGGAGCACGGGAAGGCGGCTGGGCCAAGTCTTTACCTTGGTAGAGGCCTAAGTTGTCAGGGAAAGGACCAGCCGGCTAGGGGAGTGCAAGTCCTAGTCCTGTGAGGGGCATCCTGAGGGGCCCAGGAGGTTGGTTGGTGGGACTCTGAGGGGCAGCAGAGGGAAAGGCAAGACTTGCTGAGGGGGTGAAAGAGCCTGGAAGGTTGAGCGTGGAGAATGCGAAGTGGTTGTAGAACGAAGTAGAGAATTAATGGAACTCGCTGAAGGAAGGTTCTGGAGGGGAACAGTGAGGGGCCAGAGTAGGATGACTGATGGTGAGCCCCGCAGAAATGGTGGTGGTTCTAGAAGGGTGACTGACTTAGTGATTGGAGACTTCTCTGTTCCTTCAGCATAGGTCTCTAGTAGCTTATTTTCATTTTAAGAATGATTTACTTGTTTACATGTCTACTTTCTTCCCAGAGTCTTTTGCCTCATGAATGCATGGCTGGGAATCTTCATAGCATAAGTTCTTGCGTGAGGTGGAGTTTCACGCAGTATTTGTTAGATAGGATAAGTGGGGGAGATTAATGTTTGAATGTTCATTAATGGCAGTAGATGCAGTGGAGTTGTGTTCTGCAGTTATTAACGGGCATTTACAAGGGAAAAGGGGGGATGGCCTGTGGAGGAGGTAGGGTATGAACTGAAACAGAGGAAACTACTATAGGAAGATATAGCCTACATAGACACTCTTCAGTGAAAATAACTCTATTTTTGCCATAAACCCCCATGACTTCATTTTTTCCTTTAGCTGCTACCTTATTTCTCTTTCCCTTTACACAAGACTCCTTCAAAGAATATTCCTCTAGCTTTCTTCAGTTTCTTTTCCTGTTTTCATTCTAAGGACATCTTGCTGAACCTACCACCCAAGTGGCTCCTCTTAATGTTGTAGGTGACCTCTACCATGCAGAACCTAATGAGTCATTTAGCACTTGTCTTTACCTAATGGCTGCTTTTTATCATCGTTGGGATTACTGGGGCGGTGGGACGCCCTCCGCTTTGCAGGCTCTTGCGTGGGGCTGGGACGCCTCCAGATGCTCCCCGCTGTGAACCTGCCTTGTAGGCTCTTTGGGGGGAGGGGCTGCAGCAGTACTCTGACACTTGGTCATTTGCAAGTACTCACCTGTAAGGTCTCTGTGAGCCCTGGTCCTGCTTGTCCCGCCGCCAGCAGCTTGCAGTTTCCCTCCCTCGGTTTCTTTTAGCCCCTGAGCTCTCGCATTAAAAATTCTGAACTTATTTTATTGAGTTACGCTTTTGCGAGTTTAAGAGTGCCTAAAATATAAATTATGTGTTCTCATAATATACAGTGTGTATAGGACCATACATCTACGTGGCCATTCTTTTAGGAACATAGTTTAACTCTTCAGTAGCCATTCTTTCACTTTTTCTTACTCTGTCACTGCCACATGGAACCCTATAAACTGTCACAGGATTCCAAGTAGAGGAAAGTGATTAACCATGTATATGTAAGTTTGTCTTAAAAAGAATTTAGGAAGGAAACAAAAAGTGTTCTCCAACTTGGCCTGGGTTTGTGGTTTCCATGAAATTAAACTATTTAAATATTTTGGTAGCTCTTTCTTGTGTATCACTTGGTTGCTTTTTGTTAGTTATAAAAGAAGCTCTAGCATTTCATATATGGCTAGGATAAATACTCAATTTTTATTTTTAACATTTATAAAAGACTGAAGAAAAGAAAGCTTATTGGAAAAAAAAGCCTTTGAGAAAACATTCAGGGCTTATCTCACTTTATCTTTTTCCAACTATATAGTAGCCTTACTAGTTGGTAAAGTTGGAAATTACCTGTGTGTTATAGCTGAAGAGGCACTTAAATTGAAATCTCTTCTACTTATCATGAGTTTGTGTGTCCATTTTATTTAACTTAAAATTTCTAGTACTGCTTCTGTTTGTTAGATGACAAAAAGCAAGGCAATTATTTCTAAAAGACAGCAATAAAATTAGTTATCTAGGAACAAGTGGAAGGTTTTGGGAGTGTCCTTTTTCCTTTCATTTGCATGGATCAAAATAGGTTAGTACCTTGGGAGACGCATGGCCCAAAGGAATGGGATACAGGACTAGTATTTTAATTTTTTGGTACTGGGGATCGAACTCAGGACCTTGTGCTTGTGAGGCAGGCTCAGTGCCACTGAGCTAAATCCCCGACCCCTAGGACTAGTATATTTTGACTTATTCATTATTTATATCAAATAATCCCTATTATGTCGAATGTTTGAAGCAGCTCAAAATTTTAAAGCACACTTACACTCTTTTTTTAAAAGATGAAATTTCAAAAACCATGTAGTAGAGTGAAACCCATGATTTAACCAGAAATAGAAAGTCTCAATTTCAGTAGGAATATGCAGGAAGAGGGTAGAGGAGATAAAGTAAGAGTCAACTCTAAGTTGTGTCCCATTAATGGGTGACAAAGTCAGTTAGAAGGTCATTACTAGGTTTTGCTTTTTGTTTATGTAGTTTTGGTAATTTTTTTTTTTTTTTTTTTTGGTCCAGGGACTCTAACTCGGGACCTTGCACTTACCAGACAGGCGACAGAACCACTGAGCTAAATCCCCAGCCCTTAGTTTTTTTCTTTTTGAAGGAAATAGATTAGAATAAAATTAAAGACATTAGAGTGTTTTTCACATAAGTATTGTTTTGTGAAATAGTTTCTGTTATATTTTCTTTTTCTTTCTGTCTGTCACATCACATCTGCCCTTTACCTCCTTTCCTTTGTCCCTCTCTCTGTTCCCCTTCCCCCCTCTGTACAAAAGAAAATCTATTTTAGCCCGTGGGTCATAGTCAAAATTGTTGAAAGTGATCGCCTTTGAGCCTGAAGGACTATAAAGGGGACTAATCATAGGGCAGCTTTAGGGGGGGCTAAGAGTAAGATGAAGGTAGGAATTTTGGGGCTTCTATTTGAAAGGGATACAGTATCAAAAAGACAAGGTGTCTGCCAAGGAAGGGGAGTGGGGTATATGATAAAAATTTTCCTTTTTTCACAATTTGGGTCAGGACTTAAAGCTGTTATATATATGATCTAGTCATTATCTCCAATGTATTACCTCAGCAGTCTTTGCATAGAAGATTGCTTTAAAAGGGGATATTTTTGCTAAAGAACTTTTAGTTTTGCATACCATAAAGGATAATAAGATATTACTCTAAAATATGAGCTACAGTCCCGTTGATGTACATGCATTCTGGATAGGAATAAACTATAGTGGTTCCTAACTTGTCTGCATGTTAGAGTTACTTGGGTATTTAAAAAAACCCCTCCAAATATTTGGCCACACCTCCAAACAATTAAAACACAATGTTTAGGAATAAGACATAGGTATTAATATTTTTTGAAGCTCCCCAGTGATTCCAATTCTCAAAGACAAGTTTGGGATCTAATTCATTGATAATCATTCCTAGTTTACAGGGTCCCAGAAGTCCAAAAATAATTTTAAGGTTGACCTTGAAATTTAGTCTGCTCTGGATTATCTGAAGTAAAGTATGCAATTTTCAAGAGTATAGGTCTGCTCTTTTCTAATTTGATTCAGATTAATCATATTCATGTGATTATTGTATAGTTTACAGCAAATATATTTAAATCCTGTTTTCAAAACGATATGGAAAACCAACTAGACATCATATGCTTCTTGCTGGAGAAACACTACCACAAAAACAAAGTAGTTTTGCACTCCCCTTAGAAAAACTGAATGCTGATGTGATCAAATCTTTAGAAACTTAACAATCATAGTGAAACTATTCACAAAACTCAGACTGGAAAATCTATAGGACAAATGACCTGGTAATAACACTATACTATAATATATAATAACACTATACTATAGTAGTAGTAGTAGTGGTGGTGGTGGTGGTGGTGGTGGTGTTAATAGTAATAATAAATAGTAAATAAATAATAAATGGAAGGAGGGCTGGAAATTTAGCTCAGTGGCATCGCTTCTGCCTCACAAGTGCAAGGTCCTGAGTTTGATCCCCGGTACCAAAAAAAAGGAAGGAGGAGCTAAGGATGAAAAGAGATTTAAAAGATATATCAACCAACTGTGAAATGGGAACTTTATTGAATCCTGATATGTTACAATATGTATATGTTACAATATATATAATTTTAGGTATACTGTATATGCTAAATAATTTGTCATATTTCTTCACAGTCATCCATTGAGTGCCTCTTTGATTCTATCTTACCATCTAAAAAGTAAGATGAAACACTCATTGGTAGACTTCTTGGAAAATACTATTTGTTTTCTATTTCTGACATTTCACAATTGAGAAATAGTTCTGATTGTTATAATCTTA
This sequence comes from Heterocephalus glaber, assembly GCF_053883595.1. Taxonomy (NCBI): domain Eukaryota; kingdom Metazoa; phylum Chordata; class Mammalia; order Rodentia; family Bathyergidae; genus Heterocephalus; species Heterocephalus glaber. Next base: position 4,108,667 of record NW_028258484.1, read on the forward strand.
TTTAATTTGTTTTTGTTTTATTTGACTGTTTATTGCGGTGAATTGGGAAAGAAAGAAAATACATCAATATAACCACTTATTATTTCTATTTTTTTTTGGAACTTTTTTTTTTTTTTTGTACCAGGGATCGAACTCGGGTCCTTGCACTTGCGCAGCAGGCGGCGAAACCACTGAGCTAAATCCCTGGCCCATAAAGCAATTCTTGTTTTTTTTTTGTTTTTTGTTTTTTTCTGGTACTGGGGATTGAACTTGGGACCTTGCCCTTGCAAGGCAGGTGCTGGAACCATTGAGCTAAATCCCCAGCCCTTCACTTATTATTTCTATAAAAAAAAAATAGTGTTGAGACATTTTATGACACTTAAAAGAAAATTGGAAATGTCAACACTGATTATATATGTGATGATATTAAGCAATGTCTCTTTTTGGTATTATAATGGTGTTTAAAATATTTTTTAAAGAAAAAAGCCTTAAAAAGATTTAAAATCTTCACAGATAAAATTATATGACCCTGGAACTCATTCCAGAATAATAAAGGCAGTATCAGGGATAAGGGTGTAGATGGAATAGGATTGCCATTGTTGAAGCTGAGTGATGGGTACATGAAAAGAACATCATATTATTCTGTCTACTTTTGTATATGTTTGAAAGTTTCCATAATTAAAAGCTGAAAAGAAGAAAAAGATTCAGGATTTTTTCTAAATTCTGTGTGATTTAGGTATGAAGCCTCAGTATTCATATGTAGAGAAGAAAAATCCTCTGAGTTTTCAGGAGAAAAAAAAGTCAGGAGAAAGAAAAGTTTGCAAGTTCATCTGCATAATAAAAGAACGGAGGTAAATAAAGATTTGGAAATTTTCCTTTTACCTCAGTTGTTGTCCTTAGTCCTCAAACATTATTTTACATTTTGGTTCAAGTATTGTAACATTACTATTTAATTTTTTTTACATTTTCATTTTAAAATTTTTTATGGTGCTGGAAATCAAAGACCTGTATATGTTAGCCAAGCACTGTACCACTTAGCTACATCTCCAGCAAAAATGTGTCTATTTTAAATATTACTTCTTCCTCTTCCTCTCTTCTTGAGCATTCTTTTTCTTTTCTTTTTTTTTTTTTTTAAATACAGTCTCATTATGTTTTCTAGTCTGGCCCTGAGCTCCTGGACTGAAGTGTTACTCTTGCCTCAGTCTCCTGAGGAGTAGCTGGGACTACAACCGCTTGCCAGAGCACCAATTTTCCTTTTTATTTTTCTTTCCAAAAAATAGAACAAGGAAACCTTTCAGAAGATTATGTGTGTTCTACTTTTCTTCCTCTATTAAAAAAGGAGTTTTTTTGTTTTTTTAAAGTTGTGCTCTCTGTTAACACTTCTGCTCTTTTAACAAGATCTTTTTTAATTTGTGGCAGCATAACCCCAGTCTCTGCCTCCATCTCCATGAGGGTTTTCTCATGGCCTTCTCATGTGTCTTTATCTCAGATCTCCCTCTTCCTTACTCTTATAAGCATATCTGTTATGTATACTTCATCTTGAGGTCCTTAGCTTGATTATATCTGCAGAGTTTTTCTCCAAATAAGGTCACATTCATAAATTCCAGAGATTAGGACGTGTGCATATCTTTTTGTGGATCTGCCATTCAACCTACCACCTTCACTATGATATACTTAGGTTTATACTTGTATTTATTTCTGTCTCAATATTTGTTATGCTTCCTAAATCTGAGAAAAAAATGTCCTTTCTTCAATTCTGGGGAATTTGAATTTATTACCTTTTGGAATATTTACCTCCATCTTTTTACTGTCCTTCTGGTTCTTTTATCAGATGTATATTAGACCTTATCATTCTTCTATTTTCTTTAACATTTGCATTAGCTTTCTATCGCTATAATGAAATACCTGAGGGAATGAATTTATAAAAAGAAAAGCTTTTTTGGGCCTTACATTTCTGGAGCTTCCAGTCCAACATCAAGTGGCTCCATTCTTTGGGCTTCTGATGAGGCAGCACATTATGGCAGGAGCAAGTGGTAGAGTGAACCACTGCCCTCATGAGTCAGGAAGCAAAGAGTGAGGCAAAAAGAGAATGAGTTCCCATAGTTTCCTTCAGAGGAATGCCCCCAATGACCTTCAGGATCTCCCATTAGGCCTTATCTTTCCATTGTTCTACTGCCTTCCAATAGCACCACCCTACGGACCAGTTCTTTATCATATGGGCCTTTGGGAGACACCACCCAATTCAAACCGTAGCAACATTGCTTTACATTTTAAAGTTATTTCTCTTTCTGTATGTTTTGTAATTTTCTTCTATTTTATAGTTTACTTATTTTCTATGCAGCTGAATTTAATCTTTAATTTAACCTGTTCAAATTTCAGTAATTATTTTTTAACTTCTAAAATTTTATTTGGTGGTTCTTAAGTTCTGCCTTTTGTTGTGTTCTTTGTTTGTGTTTCATAGTTCTTTCAAGATTAGTATCAGAAAAATCTAATATATTGAGTCTTTTTTTTTTTTTTTTTTGGTACCAGGGATCAAACTCAGGTCCTCGTGCGACGAAACCACTGAGCTAAATCCCCAGCCCCTAATATTGAGTCTTTGAGGGATCTTTTGTTTATTGTTTTGTATGATTCTCAGTCATATGAGCTTATGTCCATGAATGTTTAATATGTTTTGTCATTCTTTCATAGATAGTTGATCTACAGTCTGTGGAAATCTCATGATGAGTCTCTCCTCCTTTAGGAGAATTTAACAAGAATTTGTATTTGCTTCTTTCTTGTATTTCATGTATTACAAATCTGGAGACCACTTTTTATTGTGGTACTGAATTGAACCCAGAGCATTCACACTGTGCTACATCCCCAGCCCATTTTTGCTTTTTATTTTCAGACTGGGTCTATGTCAGTAAGTTGCCCAGGCAGGGCTCAAACTTGCAATCATCCTGTCTCAGCCTCCTACAGTGCTGGGATTATAGGCATGGGCCACCACAATGGGACCACTTTCACTGAATTTCTTTGGTTTCTATTTTTTCTGGCCTACTTATTTAGTGTAGATTTGAATTCAGAACTCATGTGCTTAAGATATGGTTCCTTCTAAATAGAAATAATTTTTTTTCTTCTCTCTTTTTTTTTCTAGCCTGGAGTTGAGAAAGAGAGAGACTTTACATACTCTTTCACTGGGGGTAAGTTTTTTTTTTTTCCTGCTTACCCATTCTTGCTGAGAACATTGATTTTTGAAGATTTTGGCTTTACTTGAGGTCTCTGTACCAATTTCTATTAATTTTTTATGGATTGAGAATTTTCTCTGCACAAACTGCATAGTCTTGAAAACTAAAGGCTCTAGGTTCCATGTAAAATTGAAGACATCTATAATTAGAGTTCTCATCTTTTTTGTTATTTTTTTATTATGTATTTTTATTACTACATGTTTGCAGTTCATAATAACTGCATTTATCATAGGAATTTTATACATACACATAACACATTTTGATTCTTTTTTGTCTCCTTCCCCTTCTATCCCTCCCTGCTTCCTCCAACTCTTGATCACCTTCCCATTTGAAAAAGCTCTATTTCCATTTCTTTCTTTGCTTCTCTCTTTTTAAAATCGTTTTCCCCTTACTTCCCTCCCCCCTCCATCTCTTGTGTTTCCCCTTCCCATTTGAAAAAGATCTCCTTAAAGTGGTACGTTTCTATCCAGCTAGCTGTTTGTCTCTTTTGAATCATGTTTGTACATGCAATGTTAAGTAGATACTTTACTCAGTCATAAGGATAATTTAAAATAAAATTACTTGTATCATTTAAATAACTGTATATTTTGGTCCTCCACATAAATTTCTTTTTTTTTCGGTACCGGGGATCTAACTCAGGACCTTGCATTTGCGCTCGGGTGCCAGAACCACTGAGCTAAATCTCTGGCCCCAAAAGGAATACATTTCTTTTCTTTTTTTTTTTTTTTGGTACTGGGGATTGAACTTGGGTCCTTGTGCTTGCACAGCAGGCGGCAAAACTACTGAGCTAAATCCCTGGCCCTTCTCCACATAAATTTACACCTGCTCTTAACCAAAAGGAAAAGAAGGATTAAGTTCGCCACATAATTTTGCATATATGATTAAAGCTGGTATACACAGCCAGGTCTGGTGGTTGAGTCATTTTCTCACAATACTGTAGGTTACAGTAGTTTCCTACGAAATTACTACAAATTGATAAGAACATTAATTAGGAGATAATTAGCTGCATATTCAAGAAAAACAAGTGTACATAAAATGTAATTTAATTACAAAAAGCAACTTTTTATCAGAATAACTAAGTGAGGAGCTGAGGTATGATTATTTTTTCAGAGGTTTATTGTCCAAGAATGCTGTATTAAACAGGCTGATCTCAGGGACTAACATATTTGTGTTGGGCTCTAGGTTACCTTTCCCACTTTGAGGCTGCCAAAGGAGATGACTAGGAAAAAAACCATTTTATGCAAGTTGCCAAACCAGTATAACATTCACAAGACTTCATTACCTCCTTGTACATCTTCTTCAGTTATTTGGTATTTAAATCATTGTATTTTGTTTTTTGAATATTGAATGTTGGGTTCAAATTTAAGTTTTTTCTCTCTAGAATTATCTACATATTCCACATATAAAATGTCTAATAGTTTGTGCAAATTAAGAGACTATATGTAAGAAAATTGTACCTGAGATTGGAAGACTTAGATCAAATCCTAATTGATCTTGTATCCTATTGTAAGATTCACTTTCTCTGTATCTGAGCCTCACTTACTGTTTCTGTACAAGACTCTTGTACTATGTGGACTCTTACGATTTCTTCCATTAGTAACATTATGTGATTTCAGTTATTTACATATTAGGATCAGATGAATCTTTCCTTGATATTTTTACTGAAAGATGATCAAATCTGGAATTATTTGGCTACTTAAAGATGTTTATGTTTACTTTATTATAATAACTAAAAAATGTTTTGACTTCTATTAAGAGTAGGAAGAATTGGACAACAGCCAAAGAATAATGGGTCATCAGCACTATTTACTCTCTAGGGTAAATTCCATAGAGGTATGATGTTTAAAAGAAAGTGAGGGCCAGGGATTTAGCTCAGTGGTTTTCCTGCCTGCTGTGCAAGCGCAAGGACCCAAGTTTGATGCCCGGCACCAAAAAAAAAAAAAAAAAAAAAAAAAAAAAAGGGTGAGAATTCTAGGGTGAAGTCTATCAGTTGAAAGCTTTTTAAGAAAGGTTCTTATGAATTTCAGGTTATTGATGGGTTGGATGATATTTTAAAATGGTATTTTATATATTTTCTTTACTGCTTTGTAATGTGGCTGTTTCTTTGACAGGAGAAAGGAAATGCTTTCTAACTTCTACCTGACATTGTATAAAGAAGTACCCGAAGGATATTTATATTCACAAGAATTAAGTGGTTAAAAGAGAGTCGAGAATTTCTTGAATGAATTTCCTGATTATGTACTTTCTTCACAGTGAGTATCTTTCTCTACTTCTAGTGGCTTGCACTACTAGTTAATAGTACATGCTTCAGGCCATGAGAAAGCAAAAACAAATAGTTTAGTCCATAAATATCTTTTGATTCACTTATTCTTTTTTTTTTGGTATCATTTTATCTTTTGTTGTATTGATAGGATGGGAAAATATTATATATGGGAAAATTACATATATATATTTATTTAAGTTCAAATTTTTTTTTTGAAAAATGGGATTACATAAGATGTGTAAATTAGTAAGCACTAGAATAACTGGTTTCACTGGAACATAGTCCTTGGTACCTTAATATTAAGGTTTACTGACCCTTTACTTTTTGACATTGACCTCTCATAACTTGGGCTTTTCCTATATATTTATGAAGTAATTTGCCATATTTTTCTTTCTCTCCTAAATCTGCTCATCATATTAGCTATCTTTAGTGTCCAAGTGGATGACTCATGTACTACCTTTTTTTTTTTTCCTTTATGGTATCGGGGATCAAACTCGGGACTTTGTGCTTGCGAGGCAGGTGGTGGCACCACTGAGCCAAATCCCCAGCTTCATACTTTTCAAAACTAATTATTTTACTTTTATTTCTATAACCAGCACTGATGTCCACAACTTGAATATTGTCATCATGTTGAAGTATAAGACTTTCAAGTCTTAGTCTCTGTTTATCGCTTACCCTTGCAGCTTTCTTCATTTACAATTTTATTTCCTTGACCTCCCCATTTGTTTGGTGATGCTATGATTTTTAACTTCACCTACCTTTTCCACAGTCTAGATTCCCTTTAAGATTTGGCCAGATGTCTCTCCTGTTTCCTTTGATTCCTTTTCTAATCCTTCATTATTTTCTTCAAATCCTCAACCCTATCTCTCCTCTTTAATGAGACTAAATTTTTTCATTTTTGCCAGTAGAACTTATTAACAGATCTTTTTAAAAAATTAACTTTATTGATATATTTTAGATACACATATTGATAACTTTCGTCATATGGAACTTGTACCTGTGCATGATATTATCTTGGTTCTTCTTTTTTTCCCCCTTTTCCTCCCTCCAACACCTTTTTCCCTCTTTATTTACAAAAGCTTTTTTTCCATTTTCCTTCTACTCTCTTTTTTCATGTTCCCTTCCTTTCTTTCCCCCTCCTCCCTCCTTTATTCCTCTTCTCATTTGAACATTTTCTGTCTGTTTCACAATATCTGTTACACATTTTGGTCCTTATTTACACTTTTGGCTTCTCACACCAGAGAAACGATGCAATATTTCAACAGGTGTGTCTGATTTATTTCACTTAAGAGTATGGTCTCAAGGTGCATCTATTTACCTAGAAATGTCTCAAGTTTATCCTTCTTTATGGCTGAATAGTACTGAATTGTATAAAAAAAACACTACATCTTTATTCATTCATTGGTTGATGGGCATTTGGTCTTTTGCCAAGATTTAGCTATTGCAAAGTGTGCTCCTGTAAGCATGGGTGTGCGTGTATTGCTGTGGTATGATGCTTTTAATTCTTTTTGGAAAATACCAAAAAGGAGAACAACTGGGACAAATGGAACCTCTGCTTTCAGTTTTTTGAGGAATCTCCACACTGATTTCCACAGTGGTTGCACCAGTCTATAGTCCCACCCACAGCCCTGCCAGGATTTATTATTGGTTGATTTCTTGATGATAGCCATTCTTCCTGGAGTGAGATAGAATCTCAGTGTTGCTTTAATGTGCATCTCTCAAATGACTAGTGATGCTGAATATTTTTTCATATATTTATTTGCCATTTCTACTTTCTCATCTGAGAAGTGTCTGTTCATTTCAGATGCCCATTTTTGGATTGGATCTTTAAATTTACGGGGTCTAATTTTTTTGAGTTCTTTATATGTTCTAGATATTAGTCCTTTATCTGAGGAACAACTGGTATAAATGTTTTCCCCCTCTGTGAATTGTCTCTTCATTTTGTTGGTGGTTCTTTTTGCTGTGCAAAAGCTTTTTAGTAAGATGAGATCCCAGTTGTTGATTCTTTTATTTCCTATGTGATTGAGGATTCTTTTATTTCCTATTGTTCATAAAGTGTTTGCCTACACCTATGCCTTCAAGAGTTCTACCTAGTCTATCTTCCAGCAGATTTAGTATTTCTGTTTTAATATTTAGATATTTGATCCTTCTTTACTTTAGTTTAGTGCATGATGAGAGATATGGATCTACTTTTGGTTTTTAGCATGTGGACAGCCAATTTTTCCAAAACCATTTATTAAAGAGGCTATCTTTCTTCCCATGGATGTGTTTGGCCCCTTTGTCAAAGGTAAGGTGGCTGAATGTGTTTGGAGTTGCTTCTGAACCTTCTAGTCTGTTCCATTGATCCTTGGGTCTATTTGTTTGCCAGTGCCATAGTATTTTTATCACTATATTTTTGTAGTATAATTTCAGGTCAGGGATTGTGATGCTGCCTGCCTTGCCTTTGTTGCCCAGAATTGCTTTTGCTATTCTAGGTCTCTTCTGGTTCCAAATGAATTACTGGATTTTTTCTCTAATTTTGTATGGTATGCTGTTGGTATTTTGATCTGGATTGCATTAAATCTGTGTAACAATTTGAGAGTATGGCCATTTTCACTATATTAGCTCTTCCTATCCAAGAACAGTATCTTTCTATTTTCTGATATCTTCTTTCATCTCCTTTTTGAGTACTCTAGTTTTCAATGTAAAAGATCTTCTTCTTCCTTCATTAGATTGATTCCTAAATATTTCATTTTTTTGGATGCTATTGTGAAAGGTGTGATTTCCCTAATTTCTCTCTCAGTGAGTTTGTTATTTGTGTACAGAAATGCTATTGATTTTTTAGTGTTGACTTTGTATTCAGCTATGCCACTGAATTTGGTTATTAATAAGTCTTTCGGTGGAGTTTTTGGGGTCTTCTCTGTAGAGTATCAAGTCATCTGCAAAGAATGATAATTGAATTTCTTCCCTTCCTAGTCTTCCTTATTTTAAAAAATTGTTTTCTCTTGTCTAATTTCTCTGGCTAATATTTCCAGAACTATATTGAATAAGAGTGGTGATAGTGGATATCCTTGTCTTTTTTCTGATTTTAGAGTGAAGGCTTCAGAGTGAAAGCTTTCAGTTTTGATTTTAAAGTAAAAGCTTTCAGTTTTTGATCTTGGCTGTTGGTTTGTCATGGGTGGTTTTCATCAGATTGAGATAAAGACCATCTGTAGGGTTTTTTTTTTTATCATGAATGAGTGTTGGACTTTGTCAAATGATTTTTTTGCGTCTATCACAATGATCATGTGGTTCTTGTCTTTGGCTCTTAATATGATATGTTACATTTATTGATTTGCACATGTTGAACCATCTCTGCATTCCTGGGATGAATCCTACTTGGTCATGGTGTATAATCTTTTTGATGATTTGTTGCAGTCTGTTTGCCAGTATATTATTGAGGATTTTTATGTCTGTGTTCATTCGGGAGGTTGGCCTGTAGTTCTCTTTTTCGATTGGGTCTTTCTCTGGTTTTGATATCAGGGTAATACTTGCTTCCAGGAATGATTTTGGGAATATTGCTTCCCTTTTAATTTCATTAAAGAGTTTGTGGAGTAGTGGAATTAGATCTTCTCTAAATGTCTTGTAGAAATCAGCAGTGAAACCATCAGGGCCTGAGCTTTTCTTTGTTGCTATATTTTTAATTACATTTTCAGTTTAGAATCTTTATATCTTCTTAATTCAACTTTGATAATTGGTATGTATCTAGAAATCTGTCCATTTCTTCTGTTTTCCTTCTTATTAGAATACAGGTTCTCAAAGTAGATATTGATTATTTTCTGGATTTCTTCAGGATTCATTGTGATTTCACCCTTTTCTTTCCTCATTGCATGGGTTTGAGTCTATCCTTTCCCTTTTTTGACAAGGTTGGCTAAGGGTTTGTCAATTTTATTTAATCTTTCAGAGAGTCAACTATTAATTTCATTGATTCTATATATTGTTTTCTTAGTCTCCATTTCATGAATTTCTGCTCTGATCTTTATAATTTCCTCCCTTATACAAGCTTTGGGCTTGACTTGCTTTCTTTTTTCTAGAAGTTTGAGGTTTGACATTAGGTTGTTTATTTGAGCTCACTCTGTTTTCTGATGTGGGATTTTACCACTATAAATTTCCCTCTTAGGACTGCTTTCATTGCATCCCGTAAGTCCTGATATATTGTGTTGGCATTATCATTTAATTATAGAAAGTGTCTAATTTCTTCTTTAATTTCATCTGTGACCCATTGGCTGTTCAGGAAGGTGTTATTTTATTTCCATGTGTTTATGAAGGTTTTTGGGTTTCTTTTGTCATTGATTTCCAATTTCATTGCACTGTGGTCTAATAATATGAATGGGATAATTTCAGTTTCTTTGTATTTACATAAATATATTCTATGAACTAATATATGGTCTGTTTTGGAGAACTTCCCCTGTTCAGCTGAGAAGAATGTGTATTCTGATGTTGTGGGGTAGAATACTGTGTAGACATCTACTAAGTCCATTTGTTCAAAAATTTGGTTTAGTTCTGATATTCCTGTGTTGATTTTTTGGTCTAGTTGATCTGTATATTTGTTACAGTGAGGTATTGAGGTCTCCCATTACAATTGTGTTGATATTTGTTTTATATAGTTGGGTGCACTGGTATTTGGTGCATATATATTTATAATTGTTATCTCTTCCTCTTAGATTGTTCCATTAACAAGAATGTAGTGAGTTCTTTGTCTCTCTTAATCAGTCTTGGGTTGAAATTCACTTTGTCTGCAAAGAGAATAGCTACCCCTGCTTTTTTGGGGTTCCTGCTGTATGGAGTATTGTTTTCCATCTTTTGACTTTCAGCCCATTAATTTCTTTTTTAGTTAAATGTGTTTCTTTTATGGAACATATTGTTGGATCATGTTTCTTGATCAGTTCTGCCAGTCTTTTTTTTTTTTTTTTTTTGGTGAATTGGGACCATTTACATTGATGGTTATAACTGATATATATTGATGTATCCTTGCCATGTGATATTCCTGTTGTTGGTTCTCTTTCTTTCATCTCTGTTTAATAACTTGGCTTTCCTGGTGGATTCATTCTGTTGGGATTTCTGGAGTTGTAGCCTTTGTTATCTCTTTCTGAAATGTCCTTCAGAATATTTTGGAGTGCTGGTTAGTGATCATGAATTTCTTCAGTTGTTTTTTGTCTTGGAAGTATCTAATTCACTGTCAGTTTTTTTGAAGGAAACAATAGTGTATTTTAAAAAAAAACTGTATCACACTGATCATGATGACCAGTATACACATGATAATGGCTTTCTTTTGGATATTAACATTGCAGTATTTTGTATATACTGAAATGTTTCAACAGGACCAAGAATGTTAGAGAATAAATATCCTAGATGAAAATGGACACGAATATTTCTGGTGTTCTAACCCACTGAGTTACTGTCATTCCCTTATGAATCATTGCCATAAAGTTAATCAGTTATGAAGACTGTATGTTCTCTTCAAAGTAGGCAGCATGAACTTATACTTCTTTGTACTTTAATCTGTAGTTTTTATAATTTAAACTATGTCTACCCAGGCTAAAGCAGAATCATACAATACATCTCACATAACTTTCCTGCTACCATTGCACAAATTTAGTGATTTTACTTTAAAAAATAAATCAAATCATCATCAAAATAGAGGCAAATAAATATGACTTTAAAATCATTTGAAAAGCTTAGTGCTTATTTATCCAATACAGGCTCCAACTTAAATGCTATAATTATAACCTCCAAACTTCTGCAATAAAATTAATATTTCATATATATGAGTTTTATTTATAAACAATACTTTGCAGTCAATAAGATAAAGTTATTTTTTAGAGAATGATGTATTTGGAGATATTCTACATACCTGTGGTAGAGACAAAACCACATGATGGTAAATCTGGCTTTATGTATTCTAAGGTACCAGTTTCTCCATCAATTTTGAAAGATAGTTTTGTAGGGTACATCAGTCTGGGTTGGAGGTTTTTTTTTTGAACCTACTAGGCAAAAATTTTATTTTTATATATTTACATTTTAAATGAAACATAGCAGTTGTACATATTTATAGGGTACAATGTGACATGCAATACATGTATTCAATATATAATGATCAGATCACGGTATCTGTTACTTCAGACATTAATCATTTCTTTGTTTTGGGAGTATTCAAAAGCCTCTCTAGTGATATTCAATTATTTGTTGTCAATGATTGTTATCCTCCTGTGCTATAAAATGCTAGATGCTATTTCTCCTACCCGCCTATACCCCTGTACCCATTAAACTTCCTCTCTCCAACCCTTCCTCAACACACCCTTCTCCAGCTCTGATAACCACTATTCTATTGTGTACTTTATCAACTTCCTAGCTTCCACAATAAGAAAATGTGATATGTTTTTTTTCCCCACCATTAAGTTTATTGGTACATTTTAGGTATAAAATACATTTACATACATCTTTGGGATCTTATACTATTCCATGAGTATCTTGGTTCTTATTTTTTTCCCCTTCCCCTGCCCTCCCCTCACCCCCTCCACCCCTCCCCACTTGCAAAGATCCCGTTTCCATTTTTTTCCCTTTCTCATATTGTTCCCCTTTCCCCTCCCCCTCCCACCTCCCCCGCCCCCCTAGAGCTTTACTTCCTATTACACGATATCAATTACAGATTTTTAAAATTAAAATATCAAGACCTAGGAGACATTACCACAGATTTTACAGAATTTAAAAGGATATAGAAAGCATATTTCAAAAATCTGTTTTGAAATAAATTTGACAACTTCTAAGAAGTACCTTGGAAGACAAATTAATGAAACTAACTCTGGAAGAAATATAAAATTTGAATAGCACCTATTAAAGACAGTATATTCCTAGCTTGAAAACCTACCTATATGACAACAGCAGGCTAGTATACATTTTAACTGATAAATTATATCAAATATTTAAAGCAGAAAAAAAAGGACCACTTCTCCCCACATTTTAGGAAATCAACATTGTGCTAATCCTAAAACTGGATAAAGATAATAGAAGAAAAAGTATGAACATAGATAGAAATTTGTTTAACAAAAAAAACTATTAGAAGTCAGATCTGGCAGGATGTAGAAAGTGGTTTTGTTATAGGGATGGCAGTGTTGGTTCAGCATTGGAAGATCCACCCCCAAAAATCATCATTTTAACAGAGGAAAGGAAAAATCCATATGATCCTGTCACTAGTTGGAGAAAAAGTATTGGACTAAATTCCACAGCTGTTCATGGTAAAAGCTATCAGGAGACTAGAAGTAGAACAGAAACTTCTCAACAGATTAAAGACATGTACTCCCTATTTCCAGCGAGAACGCCTTATATGAATGTAAAAGATACAATGCTTTCTCCTTAAGGTGGGGAACAAGGGTAGATATGCTTACTCTTTATCTGTCCATTAAACTTTGAAACCTAGGCCCAACCAAAATAGTTTGGCAATAAAATGACACAATTAGGATAGGATTGTCAAGGTAGAAGCAAAATCTTTATATGTAGATGAAATGATCATCTACAGAGAAAATACTAAGAAATCTCTAGGAGCCCCTAGAACTTGTATCTGAATTTAGCAGGATTAGAAAACACAAGGTATATATAAAAATTCAGGTCTGTGTATACTTGCTATAAATGAAGAATTGGATATTGAAAGTTAAAAGTTATGTAGGAGTACCAAGGACCTAGAAAAGTTTAAAAAAAAGCCAAACAAAAAACAGTGTTGGAAGACATTTAGTACCTAATTTTAAGACTTCTTCTAAAGCTACAGTAATCAAGGCAGTGTTGGTGTAAGGAAAGACATATAGATCATTTGAATAAAACAGAGAATCTAGAAATAGAACCACACGTATATGGTCCACTGAGTTTTGAAAGATTATTTAACCTTAGCATTTTATAGAATATAAACTCAATTCAAGAGCCGAGGAAAAAATAGTGTTTTCAGCAATCAGCACTGGAACACCTGATATCCGTATATAAAAAATTAACCTCAACCCTTTATTTCCATACATGAAAATAACTTGAAGGGATCTATGAACCTAAATATTAAAGACTAAAACTGTAAAACTTTAAGAAGAAATTATAAGGGAAAGTATTTATGAATTTAGGGTAGGCAAGAACTACCTAGGATAAAAAAAAACATGATGTATAAAAGAAAAAAATTGATAAATGAGATTCCATCAAAATTTAGAACTTTAAATGACATCATTAAAATGAAAAGTAGTACTTAAACAGACCATATTTACAATGCATATAACCTATGACCAGAATATATAAAGACTTCTTAGAGCTCATTAATAGACAATCCAATTAAAAAGTAGATATAGGAAGATGATAGGCGGGGGATTTAGCTCAGTGGTTCCACTGCCTGCCTCACAAGTGCAAGGACCCGAGTTCAATCCCTGGTACCAAAAAAAAAAAAAAAAAAGAAGAAGATGATAAATAGCCAGTACAGCACAAGGAAAGGTGTGCAACTCTAGAATCAGAAAAATACTAATCAGTACAATAACAAGATTGAATTATACACTCATTAGGGAGATGAAGTCAGAAGTTTTAAAAGCTTTGTCATGACTTTTTCTTTTTGTTGGATTCTCCCCCTTTGTGTTTAATTTGTCACTCCCAATGGATTCATTCTGCTGGGCTTCCTGGGGTTGTGATCCTCATTGTCTTTTCCTAGGGTATTGTCTAAAATTTTTTGGAGTGCTGGTTTGGTATTCATGAAGTTCCTGAGGTGCTCTTTATCATGAAAGTATCTTATTTCTCCATCCATTTTGAAAGAAAGTTTTGCAGGGTACATCAATCTGGGTTGGGGGCTGTTTTCCTTTAGGGCTTGAAATACATCACTCCAAGCTCTTCTTGCCTTGAGGGTTTGCATTGAGAAGTCTGCTGTGATTCTGATGGGCTTTCCTTTGTGTGTGATTTGTTTCTTTTCTCTCACTGCTTATAGAATTTTGTTCTTCTGTTGGATTTCTGGAATCCTAACTATTATATGCCTATGTATAGATTTTTTTTGATCATGGCTAACTGGAGTCCTATATGCCTCAGTTATCTCAGTTATCTGTATGTCAAGTTCTTTTCCCCTCCTGGGGAAGTTTTCTGCCATCACTTCTGTGAACAGTTTTTTGATGTCATCTGAACTCTCTCCTCTTTCTTCATTGACTCCACTCAGTCTTATGTTATTCTTCTTTGCATCGTCTAGCAGCTGCTGGATTGATTTCTCGTGTTCTCTTACAATTTTAAAGCAATTTTTCTTTTCCTGGTCACTAATTGCAATCTTAGCTTCTATATCTGAAATTCTGTCCTCACAATGGTTCATTCTGCTGCACAGACTTTCGATGGAGTTTTTAATCTCCTGGAAATCTGTTTGCATCTGTTTTATGGGTTCCATTTGTTTCCTATGTTGGGATTCCATCATGTTCCTCAGATCCTCTATTTTTTTAATCTGTGTCTTCTCTAGATTTATTGATCATGTCTTGCACTATGGGCACAATCTTTGCTGTTGTCTGAGTAATTATTTCTGATTTCATTTTTCCCAGATCCTCTTTTGTTGACAGTTCAGAGAGTCCAGGTGGTTGAGTATCAGATTGTTCCATCTCATTTCCCTTTGGGGTTGCTTAGGTGATCTGGCTGTCTGTTTTTAAGGCTTGTTTATGTGTCTTCTCATTTCCACGGGGGTGAGGCGAGTGCTTCTGGCACCCATGTGGCTCACCTTCTCTGCCCTAGGAGCATGGAATCTGGAGGTTGTTTTTTTGAGGGCTTGAAATACTTCACTGCAAGTTCTCCTTGACTTAAAAGTTTGTCTTGAGAAGTCTGCTACAATTGTTACGGGCTTTCCTTTATAAGTGACTTGCTTCTTTTCTGTAACTCCTTTTTAAAATTTATATATTAATTGACACATTTTAGGTATACAATACATTTACATTTATCATTGGGTGTTTGTACCTAAACATGATGTATCTTAGTTCTTATTTTTTTCCCCATTACCTATGCGCCCTTCCCTATTTACATAGACTTTGTTTCCATTTTTTTTTCTTTCTCATAATTTTTCCTCTTCTTTCTTCACTTTCACCTTCCCGTCCCACCACCCCTCCACCTTTGGACCTTTTCCTATTTCAAATTATCAGTTATTCATTTTAATCATTTTCATCCTTATTTACACTTTCAGTTTCTCACACTACAGATACTATTCGGTATTTACACATGTGTCCTATTTATTTCACTTAAGAGTAGGGCCTAAATATGCATCCATTTAGCCATAAATGACTCTAGTTTCTCATTCTTTATGGCTGAGTAGTACTCCATTTTATAAAAAAAAACCCTCTTCTTTATCCAGTTTCCAGTTGATGGGCACTTGGGCTGTTTCCAGACCTTAGCTATTACAAATTGTACCTCTATAAACATAGGTGCACATATATCACTGTGGTATGACTCTTTTAATTCTTTGGGGAAGATACCCAGTAGGGGAATAGCTGGGTCAAATGGGACCTCTAGTTCTAGTTCTTTGAGGTATCTCCATACTGATTTCCACAGTGGTTGCACCAGTCTGCATTCCCACCAACAATGGAGAAGGGTTCCTTTCTCCCCACACCCCCGCCAGCATTGGTTGATTTCTGGATAGCAGCCATTCTTTGTGGGGTGAGGTGGAATCTCAGTGTTGTTTTCATCTGCATCTCTCAAATGACCAGTGATGTTGAACATTTTTTCATATATTTATTTCCTGTTTTTGCTTCTTTGTCTGAGAAATGTCTGTTCATTTTGGATGCCCATTTTTGAATTGGGTCTTTGAATTTGGGGGGTCTGATTTTTTTCAATTCTTTATATATTCTAGATAGTAGACCTTTGTCTGAGGTACAGCTGCTAAAAATTTCTTCCCATATTGTAGGTTGTCTCTTAGCTCTGTTGGTAGTTTCTCTTGCAGTGCAGAATTTTTTTAATAAGATGAAGTCCCAGTTGTTGATTCTTTGTGCTAGTTCCTGTGCTACTGAAGTTTTGTTCATAAAGTCTTTTCCTATGCCAATGTCATTGAGAGTTCTACCTAACTTATCTTCCAGCAAGTTTACTGTTTCTATCTTGATATTTAGCTCTTTAATCCACTTCGATTTTAGTTTAGCGCACGGTGATAGGTATGGGTCTAGTTTTAATCTTTGGCAGGTTGAAATCCAGTTTTTCCAACACCATTTATTGAACAGGCTATCTTTTCTCCAATGAGGGCGATTGGCTCCTTTGTCAAAGATGAGGTGGCTAAGTATGTCTGGAGTTGTTTCTGCATCTTCTAATCTATTCCACTGATCCTCGGGTCTGTTTCTTTGCCAGTACCATGCTGTTTTTTTTTAATCACAGTAGCTTTGTAGTATAGTTTCAAGTTGAGTATTGTGATACCCCCAGCCATGTCTCTGTTGCCCAGAATTGCTTTTGCTATTCTAGGTTTCTTCTGCTTCCAAATGAATTTTTGGATTGTTTTCTCTAGTTCTGTGAAGTATATTGTTGGAATTTCAATTGGCATTGCATTAAATCTATATAGTAGTTTGGAAGTATGGCCATTTTCACTATATTGATTCTTCCTAACCAGGAACAAGGGATATCTTTCTTATATTTTCTTATATATATTTTCTTATATCCTCTTTGATCTCCTTCTTCAGATTGCTGTAGTTTTCAGTGTAGAGGTCTTTTGCTTCCTTTGTTAGGTTGATTCCTAGATATTTCATTTATTTAGATGCTACTGTAAAAGGAATTATTTCCTGAATTTCTCTCTCAATGGGTCTGCTATTTGCGTATAAGAAGGCTGTTGTCTTTTGAGTGTTGACCTTATATCCAGCTACCCTACTGAATCTGTCAGGTAGGTCTAGAAGGCTTTTGATCGACTTTTTGGGTCCTCTATGTAAAGTATCATATCGTCAGCAAATAATGACAGTTTCACTTCTTCCTTTCCTATCTTTATTCCTTTTATTTTTTTCTCTTGTCTAATTGCTATGGCTAATGTTTCCAGAATAATATTGAACAGGAGTGGTGATAGTGGGCATCCTTGTCTTGTTCCTGATTTTAGCATGAAAGTTTTCAGTTTTTGCCCATTTAGTATGATGTTGGCTGTTGGTTTTTCATAGATAGCCTTAATCATGTTGAGATAAAGGCCTTCTATTCCAATTTTCTGTAGCATTTTTATCATGAATGGGTGCTGGATTTTGTCAAGTGCCTTTTCTGCATCTATTGAGATGATCATATGATTTTTGTCCTTGACTCTGTTAATATGGTGTATTACATTTACTGATTTATGGATGTTGAACCATCCTTGCATCCCTGGGATAAATCCGACTTGGTCAGAGAGTATGATCTTCTTGATGACACTCTGTAATCTGTTTGCCAGTATCTTGTTGAGGATTTTTGCATCTATGTTCATTAGGGAGATTGGTCTGTAGTTCTCTTTTTGGGTTGGGCCTTTCCCTAGTTTTGGAATCAAAGTAGCACTTGCTTCCAGGAAAGAATTTGGAAGACTTGCTTCCCTTTCAATTTCCTTGATGAGTTTAAAGAGTAATGGCATTAGTTCTTCTTTAAACGTCTTGTAGAATTCAGCAGTGAACCCATCAGGACCTGGGCTTTTCTTTGTTGGTAAATTTTTTATTACATTTTCAATTTCATTCATTGTTATTGGGGTGTTTAGAATTTCTATATCTTCTTCATTTAACTTTGGCAATTTGTATGTATCTAGGAATCTGTCCATTTCTTCTGTGTTTTCCATTTTATTAGAGTACAGGTTCTCAAAGTAGGTATTGATGATCCTCTGAATTTCTGCTGGATCTGTTGTGGCTTCACCTTTTTCATTCTTAATTGCATGGATTTGAGCCTTTTCTTTCCTTTTTTTGATAAGGTTGGCTAAAGGTTTATCGATTTTATTTATTCTTTCAAAAAACCAGCTTCTTCTATTCATTGTTTTATATTGTTCTCTTAGTCTCCATTGGATTGATTTCTGCTCGGATCTTTATAATTTCCTTTCTTGTATGAGGTTTGGGTTTGTTATGCTCTTCTTTTTCTAGCACCTTGAGGTTCTGCATTAGGTTATTTAACTGAGTTCTCTCCGTTGTCCTAATATAGGCATTCACTGCTATGAATTTCCCACTTAGAACTGCTTTCTTTGTGTCCCACAGATTCCTGTATGTTGTATTGGCATTATCATTTACTTGTAGAAACTGTCTAATTTCTTCTTTAATTTCTTCTGTGACCCATTGGTTGTTCAGGAGAGTGTTATTCAATTTCCATGTATTTGTGGGTGTTTTGTGGTTTCTTATGTTATTGATCTCCAATTTTATTGCACTATGGTCTGATAATATACAGGGGATAACTTCAGTTCTTTTACATTTACTTAGATTTGCCCTATGAGCTAGCATGTGATCTGTTTTGGAGAATGACCCGTGTACAGCTGAAAAGAATGTGTATTCTGATTTTGTGGGGTGGAACACTCTATAAACATCTCTTAAGTCCATTTGTTCAATAGCTTGGTTCAGTTCTAGAATTTCATTGTTAATTTTTTTCCTAGATGATCTGTCTATTTGTGATAGAGGGGTGTTGAGGTTCCTCACTACAATTGTGTTAGTGCTTATTTGGTTTTTCATGCCCATTAATATTTGTTTTGTATAGTTGCAGGCATTCGTATTTGGTGCATAAATATTTAGGATTGTCATCTCTTCCTCTTGGATTGTTCCTTTCACAAGGATGTAGTGACCATATCTGTCTCTCTTAATTAGTTTTGGTTTGAAATCTACTTTGTCTGCAAATAAGATTGCTACCCCTGCTTTTTCTTGGGATCCTGTCGCATGGATAACTGTTTTCCATCCTTTTACTTTCAGTCTATGAATTTCCTTTTGAGTTAGGTGTGTTTCTTGTATACAGCATATTGCTGGGTTTTGCTTCTTAATCCATTCTGTCAATATGTTTTTTTTTAATTGGTGAATTGAGGCCATTAACATTGATAGTTATAATTGAGAGATATTGACTCATTCTTGCCATGATGTTTTATTGTTTTGGCTCTTTTCTTATTTTTCCCCCTTTCCCTTTAGTGCCTTACCTTGCATGGTGTCTTCACTCTGTTGGCCCTCATAGGGTTGTGACCTTCATTGTCTTTTTCTAGGATATTGCATAAAATTATTTGGAGCGCTGGTTTGGTGTTCATGAAATTTCTCAGGTGTTCTTTGCTGTGGAAGTATCTCATTTACCTATTGATTTTGAAAGATAATTTTGCCAGATACAAAATCTAGGTTGGAAGTTATTTTCTTTTAGGGCTTGAAATACTTCACTCCAGGCTCTCCTTGATTTGAGGGTTTGTGGTGAGAAATCTGCTGTGATTCTGGTGGGCTTTCCTTTGTAGGTGATTTGTTTCTTTTCTCTAACTGCCTGTAGAATTTTGTTCTTCTGTTGGGTTTCTGGGATCTTGACTATTACATGCCTAGGTGTAGATTTTTTTTGATCATGGCTTGGTGGAGTTCTATATGCCTCACTTATCTGTGTGTCCAATTCTCCACCTCTGTCTGGGAACGTTTCCACTATTACTTCTGTGAACAGTTTTTTTTTTATGTCAATTGTACTTTCTCCTGTTTTTTTCGTGGACTCCTATCAGTCTTATGTTGTTCTTCTTTGCATCATCTAGCAGCTGTTAGATTGATTTCTCATGGTCCCTTACTATCTTTAAGAAATCTCTATTTTCATAGTCCTTAACTGTGATCCTGTCTTCTATGTCTGATATTCTGTCTTCAGATTCTCTTAGTCTGCTCTGCATGCTTTCAATGGAGTTTTTAATCTCCTGAATATCTGTTTCAATCTGTTTCATGGATTCCATTTCTTTCTTATGCTGGGCATTCATGGCTTCCAGCATATTTCTGATCTCATCTATTTTCTTGTCTGTTTCTGCTCTAGAGCCTCTAATCATGTCTTTCAGTCTGCTCACCACCTCTGTATTTATCTGGAAGATTATTTCTGCTTTGAATTTTTCTACAGCCTCATGTATCTTCTTTGTTACTTCCTGTGTTATCAGTTCAGGGTGTCCAGGTGGTTGATTATCTGACTTTTCCACTTCATTTCCCCCAGAATTTCCTTTTTGTGGCATGGAAGCCTGCATTTGTGCCTTGCTTAAATGTCTTCTTATTTTTGTTTTTGGTACTGTCCTTGGTTTAATTCCTGGCTTGATATTTCAAAATTGCTTAATGCAGGTATCTTTGTTGCTTTTGTTTAAAACCCTTGTGGAATGATTGCTTTTCAGAGGTGTCTTCCAGATATGGCTTGTGTTTAGGATTTGAGGCTCTAATGTCTCTGAGGCTATTTTATTTTCCTTATACCAGGAAGGAAAACTGATTAGATCAATCACAACATGTTAGGCCATATGTTACAGTCAGCAATACCATAGCATCAAGAACAGCTTAGAAAATGACAATTTGTGGTAGTTATTAATCTATCACATTTAACTATGTGATGTATAATCCCCTGTGCCTCTATAGTGAGAGACCAGGTAGCAGAAGAGCTGTAAGGTGGGGGTGGTGGTGGAATTGGGCCTTGCAGGCACCTGCACAGCTAAGCAGAGCACCGGATGAAGGCGGGGCTCCAAGCTGCTCCCGAGACCTCACCTTGCCATGGACAGGAACCGGAACACAGCCGAGGAGCCTCAGGCTGCTTGGCCGACCAGCAGAGAGAAGCTCCAGATGAGGGTGGGGCTCCAAACTGCTCCCAGGACCTCATGTAACTGCTTTTAATATTCTATTCTTGTGTTGAATTTCTGGAATCCTGACTATTATGTGCCTTGGTGTAGATTTCTGCCATTACTCCTATGGACAGGTTTTTTATGTCATTTCTCTGTCTCCTGCTTTTTCATTGACTCTGATCAATCTTTTTCTTCTTTGCATCATCTATCAGGTGTCGGATTGATTTTTCACGATTCCCTCAGTAACTGCAATCCTATCTTCTAGATCTGATATTCTGTCCTTATATTGGTTCATTCTGCTGTGTATACTTTCAGTAGAATTTTTAATCTCCTGGATATCTGATTGAATATGTTTCATGGATTCCATTTCTTTCCTGTGTTGGGAATTCATGATTTCCATTATTTTCCTAAGCTCTTCTATTTTTAAAAAATCTGTATCTTCTCTAGATTTACTAGTCATGCCCTTCATTGTGGTCATCATCTCTGAAGTTATTTGAGAAATTATTTCTGATTTGACTTTTTATAGAGCCTTATTCATTTGCTTTGTCTTCTGCTATAACCACTTCAAAGAGTCCAGGTAGGTGCCTTTCAAATTGTTCCACTTCATTGCTCCCTGGGTTTGCCTTTGGTGAGCTGGAAATCTCAGTTTGCATCTTGCTTCTGTGTCTCCTCATTTTCTATTTTTTTTTAAGTTTAATTCCTGTGTTGATGGTTTAAATTGTTTATGGTAGGTATCTTTATTGCTAGTATTGAGAACCCTTAGGAAATGACTACTTCTTAGAGATGATTTCTAGGTGTAGCCATCTTTTGAGTGTGAGTCTGTTGCAAGATCCTACTTCTTCATTTCATTGGGGATGAGAAATTCCTGCATATTTGGCCTAGCTCCTGGTTCTTTGGCTCTAGTCTGTAGTATTGTTTATGACCCTCAGGCAATCTCAGTTTTGGCATACAAGGAAGAACAACTAGTTAGCACAGTTTTGTCACTTTGGTTAAGTAGTACAATCAGTAATAAAAATGGCATTAAACACCCCCTAGAAAATTACAAACTGTGGTAACTGTTAATTTGCCACCATTAAGCATTTGAATAGGATTTGTAATTATATAACCAAATCTAAAAACAAAGCAGAAAATCGTATCCCTTCAATATGGTGATTTTTACCCTCATGGGAGAAAATTTCCAAGGGTTTAGGGGAAAAAATAGAGAAACAGAAGAAGAGAAAGAGATTAAAAGTAAGGCTGGAGGACAAAGGAAGAGTACACAAGCTTTGGGAAGTGGTGAAGACAGGAGGGAAAGAAATGAAGAAACAGAAGAAAAACTAGAAACAATGTTTTCACTCATATAAAAACAAGAACAAACAATCAAGAGCAAGAGAAAAATATTTTAAAAAGCAATTAAAGCAGAAAAAAATGGCCACCTCAGGGCGTGTCTCTCCTGTCACTGTTGACAGAGGGGACAGACAGAGCCCAAATTTATGTTGATTGATCCCAGTATGCCAGCTGTAGAATTATGACAGTGGTGAATAATCCCAGGAAACCTGAGCCTTTATTTCCACGAAGTTCAGGGTGCTTCTGGTTTCTGGCTGTGAGGCTGGGACCAGAGTTTTTCAGTCCACAACTTTCTTGAGTGACTCCTGCCAGCTTAAACTCAGCTGCCTGACCGCTTGCTGGCTTGAACTCCTGTTGCACCTCACCCAAACATTTGGAGCTGCTAGATGGAGCCAACCTACAGTTGCTCTAGGTTCTGAGTTCAGTTGATTCTTTTCTAAAATGGCTTCCAGCCAGTCGCTCTCTCTTGGGGTGCATCTGAACCCAAATTACCTACCAGCCACTGCAGTCTGCAGCGTCCACTGCTCTGTTCCACTGGTGCATTTCTTTGTGGAGGCCTCTGGGTTCACAAGTAGTCACCTTGCCTCTGCAAGTTTAAGCTGCCCCTCCCATACCTCCAGCCAGGGCTCAGCGAGAGAGCACCACTTGCCACCTCTCTTTTTTATGTTGTGGTCCCTCTCTTCACTCTCTGCGGGCTCTTAATTCTCACTTAAGATCTTTGGTGGGTCCTGGGGACCCACTGCCCTCTTCCTTCTCTTACCCAGGTTGGTATATTTCAGTGTCTGGATTCCAAATATTGGAGGGGCTGTTTCTGTGATGCTTACTATTCTGTCATCTTTCTGGAAGCCACTAAAATTTTGAAAGATGTTTCTTTAATTAAAATGTTAAAATGTGCTTTTCTGAAATCTGTGAAGGTGAATATTTATTTCTATTTCTTTTTTTTTTGAATTATCTGATTTTATTTAGCACACCAGTACAACTTATTCCGGTAATAAATTAATATGTAGTTACAAAAAATGTTGGGTGCTAAGAAAAATGCTTCTGTACATATAAAGTATATGTAGAATTTTTTATTTTTTGGTACCAGGGATTGAACTCGGGACCTTGCGCTTGCGAGGGAAGTGGCGGAACCTATGTAGAATTTTTAAACTGTTTGACTTAATAATTTCCAAACTCAGAAGTGTGGCAACATCAAGTTATTGAAGGAAACTGGAGTTTCCAGTCTCTGTAATTCATGATTCAATTTTGAGTGTGTAAAATTTTCAATCACCATTTCAGTTCATACAAGCCACCACACCTGAAATAAGACCTAACTGCTAAGGAACCACCTGCTATGGTCTCCCAACCGTACAGATGAGGAATCTACTGGCCTGGCCAGATATGACAAAGTTAATCAGACACAGAACCTGGGTTATACGGTTTTCACAGGTGCTCCAGAAATGTCAGGGCAGGAGGTGGGAGCGCTGAAAAAGGCACATGTATCACACAGAAGCCCAGTACTACTTCAAAGACCTGGGTTTTCCTTTCTGCTTAATGTAGGATTAATTCCTGGTATGTTTTTGTATTCACAAACATAGTGACTGAGCTCATCAGGGTGTCTGTTCCTGTGTGAAATTCGTCAGCAGCAGAAAAAGACTACACATTAGCACTATTTACAGAAGCATCAACATGAGCGCAGGACAGTTCATTTCTCTTGGCAGCTCATTCCCACCAGAGTCAGCATGTACCTTGCTCTCTTCTGAGCAATCACTTTGCTCAAGGGCAGCGTGGATTACTTCTGGGACATCAGTGTTCCACACAGCAATGAGATTTCACATTGTATCAAGAATATAGCAAATAATGTACTATGCACTTCTGGCATAAATTTTTTTTTTTAAATTACGTCTCAGTCTAATGCTGCTGCCAGCAGCCATTAAAAAAAAGCCCATGTAGATTGTTTTAATTTAAACCTCTGGTGAGTGTGTGCAGTGTTTACTAATTAGTAATAGAACACTCACATTTTAGCAAGTGATTTTTCTGATCCCAGGGGCCATTTCCAAAACAACCTCCTAGGTGTTAGTACTTTCAAAACTATATATACATAGCAAAGTTGTGTTTATAAAGGGATTTTTCAATTCTCATGTAAGTGATTCTAATTTCTTGCTACTTGCAGCAAAGGAAGATCAACAGCCTATCTTCTTTCTGTCTTTCTCCATGGCGACATTTCTCTGCTGGAGAGCATGTCTGGTTTGGTTGCATTGTATGGAGATTTATTAAATTGCTCTCATGGGCTAAGTTCCTAAAAACTCCTATAAAGATCCTATGTACTGCAGATTTGGTGTAGATAGCAGGTGGAGACTGATAGCATACCAGGATGGTATTACTACTTATCAAATACAAGCCCAGTAATCTTGTTTTTGAGGAGGAACAGGTGGTGGATGTCTTAGGGTGTACCTAGTCATGTCACATTTAGTATAGCCACAAGAGGATGACTATTGTAAAATTATTTACACTTTTGTAAGCAAGCTAAGCTAACTGTTAAAATCTAAAGGTTCTCTATTTGACATGTTGGTCTGTTTAGCACTTACTAGTAATCATATGGAATCTGCTACCAGCCAGAAAGAGGAAAAGGTATTCACATTCTGTTATCTTTGGGGCAAAGATAGTATAGAGCTGATGATGTCGGTAGAGTTTGTGATTTTTTTCTCCTTAGTTCTTCTGTCTTTGGTTTTGAAAACATAAATGGTTTTTATTATGAATTTAATTTTTTATTACTCTATTTCTAGATAAATCTAGTATTGAAAGAAGACTGTCAGCACTCTGCTGCAGCACTGGGACTGTGTGAGCAGCCAGCTCGCCTGTGGCCTGTGTGCGAGCGTGAGGTGGTGATATGTTTGGAATTACTGCTCAGTCTTGTCACCCATCCCCAGAAAACTATAGTTTCTTAACTTGTGACTACCAAAGAATAAGCAGCAATTTCAAGAAGGAAAACAATCCAAAAGCTACATTGTAGAAAATCTGCCTTACTGAAGAAGTCACTCCCCTTTCCCTTTTTTCTTTGTAGAAGCAGAAGTAAAAGTATTCCACTTGGCTCCCAGGTTGAACCTGTACAATAAATGTACTCTTAGAACTGGATTTATGAGTACAGTTATTCTTACAGATAATTAAACATGAAAGAAAGCGAGTGGCGTTCTGCCCAGTTCACAGAGCAATGTGTAAAATTTCATGTTCGCGGAGGTGTATACAAGCAAAGAATCTACATCTCACCAGGCAGTTTGATATTTGGCATGAGTTTGTCTGAATCAGAGCATGTATCTTCAGACAGCTCAGGAGAAAATAGTTTAAGAAGAAGCAAAAGATCCTGTTGGAGGAAATTTTGAAATCTCCCATTTGATCTAATATGGACACGTTAATCTTCCAAAATTTTTCATATTGCACTAATTTATTAGAACAACTGTGTATTGGATTTTGCAGTTTAAAACTAATGGAGGCACAATGGACTTGTTTAAAATATTTTACTTGATTATATACATATACCTTTTCCAGAATTCATATATAATCTCTATTGAACTTTCAGATGGTCGAAACTTGTGTTCATGTGAACCTTTGCATTGTTTTTACCTGTTTATTGACACCAACAGATCTCAATAGTATTTTGAGTTGCTAATTGTTTGGTTTTGTTTGAATTTTTTATTGTGCATGCAAAATGTGCATTGATGCCTGTGACCTTAGGTGTATTTTTTTTTTTTTTTGGTACCGGGGATCGAACTCGGGGCTTTGCACTTGCATAGCAGGTGGCGAAACCACTGAGCTAAATCCCCGGCCCCAACCTTAGGTGTATTAAGGGCTAGGTTTATTTGGGCAGTATTAGAAAAACTATCATGAATGCAGAGATATTCTTGAGAATTTCCATTGGATCGAAACAAAGTGGTTATTAAAGACTTGTTAGTGATGTGGAGTTTCTACATGAAGTTACTGAAAAAGAAAGTGTGTTTTCTCTTAGGACAATGTGCAGCTGTCTCCAGCCTAATGTGTATTTTTCAGTGTTAATCCTGACAGTTCACCAAATATCTAGTCATAGAGAATGCAGGCAGTTAACATCCCTCTGGGAATGGTTCCTACATTGTATATTATTTGGTTTCTTTTTTTTACCTGCTTGAATACTTGAATAAACCGTTTTAACAGTTTTAATCCTTTTATTCTAATCCTTTTACCTAAAATAATCTGAACTCTGACAGTTGCACAGAGAAGCTCTTTGGCTTTGCTCTTTGGGCATTAAGGTACTGATGGAAACAAACAAACAAACATGGTTTTCCTTTACTTTGACAAAATAATGTAATTTTAACCTTATTTATCTGTATGAAACTCCTACAGTTAATTTTAACATTTGTTTATATAATGTTTGTATTTTTTAAGGTCTTTAATACAGTGTTTCTACCTCTCAATTTGTAACTGCATGCGTTAGTCTTGAAACTAGGTAAAACTCACTGAATTGTTGTGTTAGCCTTTTTGTTATTGCCTGTGCAAATGTATATTAAGGTAAAATAAAACTGACAGTGTTTCTAGGTTATAGTTGGGTTCATATTACATGGCTTGTCAAGCCAGATACTTCTTTAGTGAGCCTGGAGACTTGA
This sequence comes from Heterocephalus glaber, assembly GCF_053883595.1. Classification (NCBI taxonomy): domain Eukaryota; kingdom Metazoa; phylum Chordata; class Mammalia; order Rodentia; family Bathyergidae; genus Heterocephalus; species Heterocephalus glaber. The sequence goes on from NW_028258484.1 coordinate 4,135,760, forward strand.
TTATTAATATCCTTTCTCCCTCGTCCTCCCCCAGGATTCAGGATTCTGGGTGACTGTCATGCAGGCTTCCACAAACTTAGAATTCCATGATGAATCCTCCCCGCCTTGCATTAGTGATACTGTATTTTGTATAACTTTTAGAGTTTACTGCAATTCCATCCATGTTCTCTTAATTGATCCTCAGTGTAGGCAGGTTTGTTATAGCCCCTTTCCCATGTTTTCTAAAAACAGGATGAAATGGGTTCAAAGGGGTGATTGGTCTGAAGTCAAGGGCTAGGCAAGTGGTCAAGCCACACTTGATAACTTCCAAGCTCTCTTTTTCCTCCTGTGTAATAAAGGTCTTGTGGTAGATGGTATGTGTGAAATAGTGAAGTCTCAGCAGAGAATGAACTGCAAATTTCTGAGTACTGTTTCTGATTCTATTTCCCTTATCAAGGCTGATTGTTTCAAGAGATTTTTGCCGTGGTTACAGCAATAATAAACAAGTGCTTTATGTTTCCATGAGTGTTTTTTAAATTTCATATCATATATTTCAAAAAATGGAAATGGATCTCTCCACACATTTGTGTGTTGGCACCTATACTCAAGTCATAACCTAGAAAATTACTGACCATTTAAATGTAAACAGAAGAATTATCAGTAAATTTGCTAAGTGGGTATTCTGCTATAAGCATTTGCTTTAACTGTTACCTGTACTGGACTTGAAGATGTGTTCTTGACATATTATTCCCCCCACAGCCTCACGCTCGCCTCCACTGAAAGCAATAGCCAGACCAACCAGGAATCAGATATAGGAACTTGGGAAGAGGCTGTTGTTATTAGGGATGGGGTACCTCAGTCTCCAAGAGTAAAAAGCTGGATGCAGGAGACATGAGGGCAGGAAGTGGGTCCTCAAAACCCATGCATCTGGGTCCCCAAGCCTCCCTTCTGTATGGTGGTGGAATTTTGTGGCAGCCATGTTATACCTGCATTAGATCTGGAAGGATGGCTCTGTCCATCCAGCTCATCCCTCTGCTGAGGCTTCCTCCTGTTACTCAGCTGGCCATGTGCAGTTGCTTCTTTCCTCACTTAGGAGCAGTGTTTTTAAAAATGATTTCATCCAGGGCCGGGTATTTAGCTCAGGAGCTACCTGCCTTGCAAGCACAAGGTCCTGAGTTCAATCCCCGTTACCAAAAAAAAAAAAAAAAAGATGACATCTAGTTTTGATCAGTGCAGTTGAAAGAGACAATGAAAACTGATAAATCACTTGTGTCCCAAAATCCCATGCTCCCAGGTCCCCTCCAAGAGAAGCTGTTCTATCCCATAGTAGAGTCGGGCATAAGAGCTTGGGAAGAGCTATTAGGCTGAGCAGACTCAGTCTCCAGGGATGATGAAGAGGAAATTAATTTGGACATACTGGGTATGAGGGCATGGGCTCATACTGAAAAACCCTTCAGGTGATAGTGGTTGAACATAAGCTTTGGTGGGAAGCTTCACACTTGATGTATGCTCCCTCAGAGCTTCTATACACAGTGTTCTTTCTGGAATAAAGTAAAATTTATTGGAGTTTGTACAGGAGGATTTCTTGGCAGGGAGCAGCTACTGCTCAGAGAACTTGGTCTAGTCACACTTAATGTGTGCATCTTAGCCTACCTCTAGTTGACCTTCAACCATTTACTTCTGAGTCCTGGACCTTTCCATCTGTGGCCATGCAGGTTTGGTGGCCAGTCCCTAACAGTCCCTTGTTTATCAAAGCTCTTGTGAGAATACTGTCTTTGAGGGAGAGTCAAGATGAATCACAAAACTGTTAGAATTGGCTGCCCTATAAAAGCACTACACACAGGAAAACTATGACCATCTACCCAAAAATCACACGATTGTGTGAGGGGAAGCCAAACTGGTAAGGGATCGGTGTGGATTCAGCAACAGAAAGTAACAGCTGCTGAATTCTTACTGCTATTATGACCTTACGCAGTGCGCAGCAGAGGCTGTGCAGGAGACTTGGTCATAGAGCAACAAACAGCCCTGTGGAGCCTCTGCCCATGATCCTCAGTGAGGCTGGGTCTGGTGTGCTGTACGGGTAGAATTACCTAGTTTGCCCTTAGAGAAACCCTCTCGGCCCATTTATAATGTGCTATGAAGATGTCTATTAGTGAACACATCCTGTTTTGACAGCTCTCAATTGCCTGAGTAGATCTGACAACCTTAGACCAGGAGGCTGCAGGCATAGTGTGCCCTGGAAGCTTTATGTAGTCTGCACACGTGTTTGATGTAGGGCAAGGCCACCTTAGCCATATGGCCTGGGGATGGCTCCATGCAGCCTGCAACCTTGCTAAACAGTCTAGCTCTTACACAGCTTAGATCATTAGGAGCTGCCAGCACAAACTGTTCTGCATCTCCTTTGGGGTTTTTGTAACTCAGTTTGGTGGTACGACTTAGGAGTCCCCTTGCCTTCAACTCCACCTCTCTCCCTACAGCTGTGTATCCTGGGCAAGTTTACTTCTCATCTGTCAAGTTGGGAGAAGAGTTCCCATCTCATAGAACTGAAGAGAGAATAGGATTTAGTAAACAAGGAAGTAAAGGCACCTGCAAATGTGACTGCTATAAATGGTTGCCACTCTGAAGGTCCTCAGGTTCTTGTTTTCTCCAAGGAGGATGAGAAAAACTATTGTATTTGTATGGGGCAAGGCTCTGGCTTAGGGCTTCCTGGAGCCATGTTCACTCTGGCTGGACAGCACCTGAAAGGATTCAGTTCTTGCAGAAAAGCCTCCTTTCCACAGCTTCCCCACTCCTGTGGCTTACGTCTAAAATGACTCCAAAAGTCTCATGTTCAGAGGTGGGGAGTTTGGAAGATAATTGGATCATGAGAGAGCTGTATTCATCCACTGATGAGTTCATGGCTAAATTTGCTGTCAGGAGGTGGGGCTGGGTTGGAGGTGAGTTACTTGGGGCTCAGCCTAAAGGGTGTATTCTCCCTAATTCTTCCTTCTTAGTTAGCTTTTTCCTTCCTGGCTGTTATTATATGAACAGCTTTTCCCCCCAGGCCCTTCCACTATACCCTTTCTGTCTAAAGCATGTTGACCACAGACTGAATATACTGAAACTGACCCAGTATAAATTTTTCCTTTAAGTAGGTGGTATTGGGTATTTCATTCCAGGTGTGGGAAAAACTAACAACTCACACCCAGGCTTCAGGTTGCCTTTGGGTTGCCTTGTAGGTCAGTTTGGCTGTTTCTATGAAATGTTTCTATCAGTCTAATACTACTTCCTTTGCTTCTCACACCAATCCTTGTTCATTTTACAGATGGAAAAAGCAAGACACAGTCATTTCTCTGAGAGAAGCCACAAGTGGGGTGTTTGGACCCATCTGTCTGGGATGGGAGCACTGAGCACAGCTCAGAGCCTTGCACCAACTCATCCTCAGAAGGCCCAGTGCTCATTCCTCTCTTCTAATACTTTATTTTTGATGATGTAATGGACTAACAGGGGAAAGAAAAAAGTTTGGTATCGTTTGGTGCCCAGATGTCTCCTGATGGACGAGAGGCAGCCAGAGTTGGAGAAGCAGGTGAGGGTAGCAGCTCTGTGCAGCCCACCTGGGTCTGGGACCAGAGTCTAGGAGTAGGAGGTTGTAGAAATGACCCTGCTTCTCCCAGTGAGAAGGGCTTAGACAATTGGCTGCCCCACTTGTAAGCTTTCCCACCTAGAACCTATCGTTGGGAAACAATCCCATTGGCTGGTGTAGGAATTCCTATAGGAGCAGACAGGGAAGACAGTTTCATACAGAATGTCTTAAATTATAGTTGAAAAATAAATTTGTAGTTTCTAGGGAAACCCAGAATATCTTGAAGATGAGTTTCTTTTTTTTTTTAACCTTTTACATTGTGTTTCTTTATTATTTTTATTTTTTTTAATTTTTGGTACGGGGATCAAAATTAAGACCTTTCACTTGAGAGGCAGGCACGGTGCCACTGAGCTAAATCCCCAGCTCTTAAACCTTTTACATTCTGAAAAAGAAAACAGAAACCCTGGGGAGAACTTTTCTAAACTTAAATATGAAAATGCACAAAAGAGAAGATATGAATGCATTCACGGCATTTATAAGAAGGTAAAGTTATATTTGTGTGCAATGGAATAACAAGTTTTCCTTCCCTCTCCTTACTCAGATCTGGAAAGTGGAAAATACTGTGTGGCGAGTATATATTTAATTTTGTATTCCATAATGCTCTTATTTTCATTGTTATTTTTCATTCTATATGTAACTGTATAATTTCTTAAGGCTTTTTAAGTGTTAGGAAAAACCTGCACAGGGCATATAGACCATCTAGGGTTGGTATTTGCAGCAAATACAACGGATGTAGGATGTTAAGGAGGGGGAAAATGTTAGGAGATAGTGAGGAAGGTCACTTCCCTTCTAATGTGTCATTATCCCATGTGTTCACCTAACCACTGTTCACTAATGAGAAGCAGCATGGAAAGGCCAGGGACTGACAGTGACATTCTGAGTCTCCTGGTTCAGGATCCAAGTGGGCTTGGTGTCCTCGTGGCCTTGGCACATGTTCCTATGCCATCACCCATGTGCATCAGCTTTATGATCTGGGCTTCACTTGACCTCCCCAGGCTTCATTTTCCTATTTGTAACGAGGGGGAGATAGGAACAGAGCTGCCACTGAGTGGTCTTCTGAGGGTTAAGTGTACAGCTGTTGGAGCCCTGAGTCTATAACAGCTGGTGTCAAGAGAAGGAGCTGAAGTGACACCTGAAGGCTTGGGACCAAGCCTGGGGTCAGCAATGACTTTGTTTCTCCCCTTCATCACTATGTACTGCTTCTTTTGTCACCATTGGTTTTTTTTGAGACATTTACCTTTCTTTGCACTGAAAATGCAAAGAACGTTTCTTCAACACATTGAACTTGAGGTCATATATTTTAACTTGGTAGCAAAGGAGCTAGTAGGGTGACAGGAGAATGTCAGCTTAGGAAATGAAGTGAGATGTGATTGAGGAATAGAATTCTTAGTACATAAGCATCTTGTCAGAAGTCAGCAGCTTATTGGTTAAGGACACAGTTTTCTTTGATAAAGGGGTAAGATGGTACCAGTTGTGTAGATAAGTGTCTTAGTTACTTTTCTTATCACTGGGGCAAAATACCTGCTACCCACAACTTAAAGGAGGAAGGGTTGATTTTGGCTCACATTTTAGAAGTTTCAGTTCATGTTTGGCAGGTTCAAACATAGAAACCACATGGTAGTCTGGAGAGAGGAAAACTGCTCACTTCAAGTCAGCAGGGAAGCAAAGAGCGAAGGGAGGAGCCAGGAAGGAAGAAACACTCCTCCCCTCAGGTACCAGCATCTTCTGATCAGACCAGGCCTCCTAACAGCAAATCAGCTATACAACCCCCATAATTCAATCACCTTCATGTAGCCCCACCTCTGAGCATGAGGCTTTAGGGGGAACTTTGACTTTTAGATATAAACCATAGCACCAGTGATCAGCACTTTGCATTTTCTGTGCCAAACAGTAAATATTATGGGCTTGACAGGCCATGGGATCTCTTGCAACTTCTTGTCTCTGCCATTGTACTGAGAAAAGCACCTGCAGGACAGTGCATATGTACATATACAAAGCACATACATAAATATAGTTGTAGATATTAAAATGTTAATTTCATCCAGTTTTTCATCTAACATGAAATACTACTTTAAATGTTTTCTTCCACTTAGAAGTGTACAAACTATTATTATTTGCAGACCATACAACAGCAGGCAGTGGGTAGAACTGGATCTGGGAAATAGCTTGCTATTTATTTGTACTGAGACTCAGAGAAGGACAGAGGCCCAGGGTGCAGAGAACAGAGATACATCTGTAGGAGTCCATGGAAGAAGCTTTCCTGCCCTACCTGAGGTGTCCAATGGATCCAGTTAACCTAGAAGCAAGAAGCAGTGTCAGAAATACAGCACTGAAGAACAACTTTTGCTTTTAAGCAAAATGCATTAAACTGTTAGTAAATTACAGAGCACAAATGTTTTTCCAGTTCTCTTGGGTCATTTTAAGGGAACAACTTAGTTTTTCTGCTCCTTTGAGAAATGAACTGCTCTATTTTTAGTTTAATCTTGCTGTGTGGTCTTGGACAAGTCTCAATTTCCCAAGTCTTAAATTTTTTCCAGTGAAGAAGATGAAAACAGTACCTTCTAATACAGTTTGTAGAGAAGGTGCTCTTTGCACAATGCCTGGTACTTAACAGACCTCACAAAATGGTGGTGGTTTTGCTTCTACAGTCATGTGCTACATGCCAGCCAATGATGGACTGCATGTATGATGGTGGTCCCATAAGATTATGTCACCTGACATTGCCAGCATCTTGATGTCTTAGTTTGTTTATGTACATTCTGTTACCTTCACACAATGACCAAGTCACCTATCTGCACATTTGTCAGAATGTGTACCTTTTTAAAGCGATGGATGGGTATATTAAAACTAAGCAAAGTTAGATTTTCACTTCTGGGTCAGGCTTGATGCCTCTGTTCCTAGAAACAGCATCTGGCCTTGTTGAAAAGAAACATGTTGAAAAGAAACGTTCATTTCCTTGACAGGGTGCCAGTGTGGCTGATCTATACAGGGATAAGGAGTGGGTCGATTTTGCAAAACCAAGTCCAAGCAGCTTCCTCTTGCCTGACAAAGAACCTACATCTTATCCTGCATAAACACATTAGCTCAGCTGAAGCTTTTCCAAGTATAGAATAAATGCCCATTTTAACCTCCGTGTTTGTAAATGAAAACATTCCTTTCACTGTCAGTGGCAACCACTCCCCAACACATGTCCGTACCTCAGTGCCTGTCTGCCTTGGAGAAGCTTGAGCCTGATCCCTGCTCATCTGTCCCCAGGCCGGTGCTCCCTTCAGGGGAAGCACAGCACGAGGGTCCTACTCAAGCCGGCAGAAGCCCCCGAGCAAAGACCGGTTGCGGAGCGCCGCAGGGCACGGTAAGGCAATTTCTTCTTGGACCCCTTTGATGGTCTTAAGAAAATCTAAGAAAAGCCTACCTCCCTTCCTAAGGGGACCAGTGTGGAGAGGCAGGTCCTTCACCTCCAACCCCCCTACCCCGGGCTACCTGCTCTCTCGCCCCAGGGTTCCTCCATTGCCTTGCGCAGCTGAGGCAAGCCTTGGTCCAGAGAAAAGGATGGAAAGCTGGGCTTGCTGGGAAAGAGGCAGGGTCCCAGGGAGCTCAGGGGCCGCCCCTGTCAGACTTCTTCCCCAGCTCAGCAGGCAGTGGACGCCCTCGCTCTGAAGACCTAACTGATCCTGTTCAAAGTGGATGTTGGGCGAGGACCTTGGCAGAAGTTCTGGGGGTGAGCAGAGCTGGAAGCTCCTCTGTTATTAGGAACGCAGGGCAGTGTCCTCAGGGCTGAAGAGAGGGAGAGAGCTTTACTCCCCTGCCTCCACAAAAGGGAACCTCCACCTCCTTAAGCCTGGATTTCCTTGAGCCCTTTGCCTGATTTCCTGCATAGACCCCAGGGGAGGGGGAGGAGGCACAGGAGGGGAGGAGGGGGGAGGGGGACTGAGAAGCCCTCTGGGTGACCCTTTCTCACCACAGCATCTGCCATTGCATGGACTCAGCTGGGCCAGGGGATTTCTCCTGACCCTAATGCACGTAAGAGGCTCAGGGGATTCTCCCACCTGGCGTCTCCTGGCTGAAGGTGGATTGTGGGCAGACGGTGATCAGGAAGATCCCACTCTTGGCCAGCATTCATCCCGGGAAGGACCAGCTCCCCAGGTGAGTGGGGAAAGAGGACGAGTGTTGCTCTGACAGTGGACCCTGAGACCTATTGCTTCTCTGTGGGGTTAAAAGTCATTAAATTAATCTAGGGCTTGGAGTTAGCGCAGTGGTAGAACACTTGCCTAGTATGGGCGAGGCCCTGAGTTCCATCCCCAGAATTGCAAAGAAAAAATAATACCTGTTTGAAAATAGCAAGTGTTGATCAGAACATAGAGAAATTGGAGCCCTTGTGTACTCTTGGTGGGAATGTAAAACAGTAAAGCTGTCCTGGAAAATAGTGTAGTTATTCCTTTAAAATTAAATAATTACTAGATGATGCAGCAGTTCCACTTCTGGGAACATATCCAAAGGAACTGAAAGCTGGGTATTGGAGAGATGCTTGTACTCCTGTGTTCATAGCAGCAATGTTCACAGCAGCCACAAAGTGAAGGCTGCCCAAGTGTCCATGACAGGTGAATGGGTAAATAAAATACAATATATCTGTACAATAAAACATGATTCAGCCTTACTAAAAAACCAGGATGAACCTTAAAGACATTAAGCCAGTTGTAAAAAGACCAATACTATACAATTCTTGTCCTGTGAGGTACGCAGGGCCATCAGATTCATAGACACAGAAGCTAGGATGGTGGCTGCCAGGGGCTGGAGGAGAAGGAATGGGAAACTAGTGTTTAAGGGACTCAGAGTTTCAGTTTGGGAAGCCGAAAGAGCTCTGGAGGTAGATGGTGGTTTTGGTTATACAACGTGAATGTACTTAATGCCACCAAATTGTACACAATCTGTACAAGTTGGTAAAATTGTAAATTTTATATTATATATATTTTACAATAAAGATGATAAAGGGTATACATGGTAACATGGGGAGTTGTTTTCCCATATTAGTCCTCAGCTCCAACATGGACCCTGCCAGTCACAGATAGGCAAGCTGTGAGAGAACCAAATTTTCCTCAAATTTTTTAAGGCCCAGAGAAGGATGTGTCTTTCTTAGTGTCCTTAATGGTCCCCAATCCATTCAGAAACTTCTAGAAAATGGTCAGAATGTTAGCTCACTCATATCTCCAGATTCCAGGCCAGTGCTTTTGTAAATATTAGGTAGTCAAAAAATCTAATTAAGTACTATACTGAGCAATTAAATATGGGTTTGAGATTTTCTTACTACTAGTTGTAGATTTCCTTTTAGTTCTTGTGAATGATGACTAACATTATTGGAGCACAGTAATTTGAAATGAACAAGTCTCCTCCTGTGACACTGAGGACAGAGAAAGCATGTGGGAAGGTCTGATTATCTGTTTTATTTCTGAGAAGCAGGACTCCAAACCCATCTTGGCTGGGCTTTGAGCAGCCCAGACTGTAACTATTCATCATTTACTTGAAGGCAGACAGCCGGCTGTGCAGCAGAAACCTGAGAGAGCCTTCCTCTTTCAGCAGAGCTGCTGGTCCTGATGGTCTCTGAGGGTTCCCCTTGGTCAGTTCCACATGTGGGAAATACTAGAATCTATGGAACTGAAAATTTTTTTTTCTGGTATCAGGGATCAAACTCAGGACCTTGAGCTTGTGAGGCAGGCATGGTGCCACTGAGCTAAATCTCCAGCCCTTATGGAACTAAAACTTAATGACCAGCTGTAATTTGCAAAACAAAATTATGTGGAAAAAAGAGACATGTTATGACTTGTGATTTTAAAGTCAGATGGCCTCAGCCAAGTATGTTTTTTGAGAAATAAGCATACTGGTGAGTTTTACCTTTTTTCTGGGGATACCTAAAAAAACTGATCTTCTAAAAGAACAGATGTGAATCATATGATATAATTGTATTCTAAATAGCAGAAGTGAACATAGTTCATAGTAATTCTGAAAATTGTTATTTTGCTAAACTAAAGAACAATATTAGTATTGGCCTTTTGCAATCTCTTTTCCTGACAAAAAATTGTAGGTATTAAATGTGTACAACTTGAGATTTTGATATACATATATATTATGAAATGATTACCACAATTAATCTAGATAAATATCCATTACCTTATATAGCTATCATTTTTGGAGTGTGTGATGAGCAAATTTCAGAGGGACACGCTCAGCAAATTTTAGGTATATGATACTAGCTAGTAATAACATAGTTACCAATTTTCTGGGTGGTTTTTTTGAGACAGGATCTCTCTATATAGTTTAGACTGGCCTTGAACTCACTATGTAGTCCAGGCTGGCCTCGAATTTATGGCAATTATCCTGCCTTAGCCTCTTGAGTACTGGAACTACAAGCATGTGCCACCAAACCTGGCTTGAGAACATGTACTATACCTTTTTCTGTGTCTGGCTTATATGACAGCATTGTGTCCTCTAGATCTACCATGCTATCACAAATGGATAGATTTCTTCCTTTTTATAGTCTGAATAGTATTCTCTGTATCCCTCACATTTTCCTTTTCCATTCATTTGTTGAGCCACACCTGAATTGACCCAATATCTTATTTACTATGAACTTTCTGATTCTGATTTCTATTCCTCTGACTATATAGTAGGAAGTGGGATGGGATCATATAGTGGTTCTTTGTGTGTGTGTGTGTGTGTGTGTGTGTGTGTGTGTGTTGCTAAGGATCAAACAACCCAGGGCTTTGCACATATTAGACAAATGCTCTGCCATTGAGCCACAACCTCAACCTATTTTTTTTTTAAGAAAACATCATGCTACACCAGGCACGGTGGTAGACACTTGTAGTCCCACCACTCAGGAGGCTGAGGCAGGAAGATCACCATGAGTTTGAGGCCAGCCTGTTCTACATAGTGAGTTCAAGGCCAGCCTGAGCTACATAGAGAGACCCTGTCTCAAACAACAACAAGAAAGAAAGAAAGAAAGAAAGAAAGAAAGAAAGAAAGAAAGAAAGAAAGAAAGAAAGAGAAAGAAAGAACATACTGATTTCCATAGAGGCTGTCCAAACTTATATCCCTACTAACAGTATAAAAGTTCTATTTTCTCCAACCCTTGCCAACCCTTGCCAACACTTGTTATCACTTGACTTTTTGAGAATCATCATCCTAACAGCTACAAGGTGGTATCTCATTGTGATTTGACTTACATTTTCTGAATGACAGTGATGCTGAGCACTTTTTCATCTACCTTGTTGTGATTTGTATATGGTTATAGAGCATTCCCCCAAGGATTCATGTTTAGGAGATTTGGCTGGGACACCCTCTTTAGCTTCCTGTCTTGTGATCTTTCTCTCTCACATGTGCTTCTGCAATTGTGACATGTCCTCACCAGAGCCAAGCCAATGCTAGCCCCATTCTCAAGAACTTTTAGGACTCTGAGCTGAATGAAGCTCTTTCCTTTGTAAAGTTACCAGCCTGAGGTACGTCATTATAGTATCAAAACAGGGAAATACTTGCCTGCTGGCCACTTGCAGTTCTTTGGGAAAATTTTCTTTTTAGGTCCTTTAACAATTTTTAAAATTGGTGTATTTTTCTTTTGATTATTAAGTTGTATTAGTTCCTTTCTTATTTTTCATCTTAGACTCCTAGGAGATAAATGTATCGCAAACATTCTACCTTTTTATTTTGTTAACTTTATGTTTGTTGTTGTTGTTGTGTGTGTGTCTGTGTAGTATGGTATAGGGTGTTGAACTCAGGGCCTTTACACTGCAATATCCCCAGCCCTTTTTATTTGGAGACAGTGTCTACATAATTCACGAAGTTGCCCAGGCTGGGTGTGACACTGTGATGTTCCTGCCTTAGCTTCCCAGAGTGCTGAGATAGCAGGTCACCATGCCAGGCATACATCATAATACCAGGGTTGTTGACTATTTGTCTTGATGTGCAGAAACTCTTCAGTTTTGTGGAATATCACTTATTTGTTTTAATTTAATTTAATTTAGTTTTGTATGTGCTTTTGGAGTCATATCCAGTGTCAAGGAATTTTCTACCTAATCTCCCTCATTCCTATTATTTTAAAGCTATTTCCCTTTCAGTTCTTATGCTTAAGCCTTTAATCCATTTTAGTTGACTTTAGTGTGTGGAATAAGAAAAAGGTCCAATTGCTTTTGTTTGCATGTAGATACTTAGTTGTCCCTGCAGCACACACCGAAGAGACTGACTGTACTTTTCCTAGTGTGCATTTTGGTGCCTTTGACAAAATCTCATTAACTACATATGCATTGGTTTCTATCTGGACTCCCTGTTCTGTTCCTATTTCTATGGTATCTCTAATCTGTTTTGAGTGTCTCATGTTGCAGTATAATACTATTTTGATTGCTTTCACTGTATGATATACTTTGAAATCAGGTTCAGTGATGCCTTTAGCTTTACTTTTCTTTCAGAAGACGGGAAGCTATTGGTAGTCTTTTGAGGTCCCATATGGATTTTAGGATTTTTTTTTCTATTTCTAGGAAAATGTCATTGATATTTTAATAGGAATGCCATTGATTTTGCTGGTTGCTTTAAATAGCATGGACATTTTACCAATATTAATTCTTCTAATCCAATGTCATGGTGCATCTTTCCTTCTATTTGTGTCTTTCATTCATTTCATGGCACAGATAAATTTGCTTTAGTTAAATACATTTGATTGTTTATTCCTAAATACTTCATTGTTGGAGGTGCTATTATAAATTTATTTATAGTCTTCATTCTTTGTATAGTTTAATTGTATAAAGAAGCAATTGACTTTGAAATGTGGATTTTTCTGTCCTGCAACTTGACTGAATTTGTTAATTAGGTCTAACTTTTTTTTTTTTTTTTGGTACTGGGGATCAAACTCAGGACCTTGCACTTGCTAGGCAGGCATGGTGCCACTGAGCTAAATCCCCAGCCCAGTTCTAAGAATGTTTTAGTGGAGTCTTTAGGGTGTTCTATATGTAAGACCATGTCACCTGGACACAGAGACAACTTTTACTGCTTCCTTTCTGATTTGGATGCCTTTGATTTCTTTCTCATGACTAATTCCTCTAGGTAGGACTTCCAGTACTGTATGGAATAGAAGTTGCAAGGTGGGCCTCCTAGTCTTGTTCCTGACTTTAGAAGAAAAGATTTCAGCTTTTCACCCATGGAGCATAATGTTGTGGGCTTGTCGTACATGATCTTTACCCTGTTGAGGTCCCTTCTTTCTATATCTAGAGTTTGGATAATTTTATCATGAAAGGATGTGGAGGTTTTTCAAATGTTTTCTCCCAAATCTACTGAGATAGTAGGAAGTTTGTCCTTCATTCTGTGAATGTGGTTTATCACATTGAATCATTTGTGGACATTAAAGCATTCTTGCATCTCTGAGATTAGTCTCGATTGTGGTGTTTAGTCCTTTGAATGTGCCATTGTACTTGGTTCACTGGTATTTCTCTGAGCGTTTTTCTGTCTAAGTTTACCAGGGATATTGGACTCTAAGTCCATCTTCCTTCCTCCCCAATTCCCTCTCTCCATCTTTCCCTCCCTCCCTTTCTTTTGTCTGGCTCTGGGATCATGATGATTTTTGTCTTCTTAAAATGAGTTTGGAAGTAGATCCTTCTTTTTAATTTTCTGGAAGAGCCGAAGAAGGATTGGTGATTATTCTTTATTAAATATTTGATAGAATTCACTGGGAATCCATCTTGTCCTGTTTTGTTTTACTTTTTGAGCAGTTTTGATTATTGACTCAATGTCTTTATTCTTCTTTTTTTTGTACTGGGGATCGAACTTGGGACATTGTGCTTGCGAAGCAGGAGACAGCACTACTGAATGTCTTTATTCTTTATTGATCTGTCCATGTGTTCTATTTCCTTGTGATTCAGCGTGGGTCAGTATCACCAAAGGATGTACCCTGTACCCATTGGGAGTCACTTCCCGTTTGTTACCAATCTGAAATTCCTAGCTTAGTAAGCACTCATCTTTTTCTGTATATTGCTATTGATGTATTCTAGAGATTTCTTTTTCTTTTTTCTTTTCTTATTTATTTATTTATTTTTGAGACAGGGTCTTGCTATGGAGTTCAGTCTGGCTTTGAACTCACTATGTACCCCAGGCTGGCCTTGAACTTGCAGCAATCCTCCTGTCTCAGCCTCCTGAGTACTAGGATTACAGGCATGCACCACTGTGCCCAGCTAGAGAGATTTCAAATATATGCAACCCTACAAAATAAATTTTCTGTGAGTACCTTTGTTCATTTGCATACTATTTTAAGGCTCAGTGTTGGGAGTAGTGGTCACTGCTGGAGGAACCTGAGGTGGTTTGAAGCTGTCCTCTAATTTCAGGTTTCATACCCTGACCTTCCAACAGCTTTCAGGAGCACCAGATATCCTGGAAATTCCATATGTAGTGACCCACCTTAAACCGTGAGATTTATGGATGCAGATGTTCCATCAGCCCTGTCATGGGTGTGAAAAGTTGGACACTATCCAGTGTTCAACAGCAGATGCTACTGAGTTGTAGGATACAAAACTGTGGAAAATGTTCTGGAATTGGGCAGAGGTGAAGGTTGTACAAATGTGCTTAATACCACTGAAACAATCATGTTAAAACAAATGAAACCTTACTTTTTATTTAAAATGAACTTGTGCCATAATATTTAAAAGGATTATAGGCGTAAGGGTGAAAATGAGATTGGAAAGAAACACAAGGAGAAGGGAGGGAAGGGCAAGTGTTTGGCAGGACCTGGCCCCAGGTGGATTTCAGGAGCTGACACCTGCTATGGAGCCAGCAGCAGCCAACCACAGCCCCAGCTCTGGAGCTCATGAAGATGGGGTTCCTGGCTATTTCTCCCTTTGGTCTTGGAGCTGCTGAGGGCACTGGAGGTGGAGCTGGCACAAGCTCTGCAGGTGGGACTTGAGCTTAGACCGGCACCTGAAACAGCAGAGGAGAAATGATCGTCAATGGTTCATGTTCCTTCCAGGGCCAAAAACTTTGCAGTGTCTGTCAGAGATAGTTCTGGGCATAAATCCACCCCAAGAAGGCTTCCCCACTCTGCCTCAACCACTGACTGCTGCATGCCTCAGTGCTCCAGGGCAACTCCAGCACCTGGAATATTTCTCTGTGTAAAAGGCCTCTTCCGCTCCCCCACAGGCTCACAGTGCTCAGTCCCCACCTTTGGGCTCTGCCTCAGTGGGCTCAGGGTGGTCCAGCTCAGCAAGGTTAGGTTGGGCTGAGTGTCCCACCTTGATCAGCAGCACCTACCAGGACCCAAGGAGGTGGCTCTGGCCCTGGGTAAGACAGGTGTGTGCAGCAGAGGGAGAGGCCTGACCTCCCTCCCAATCTGCCTGCTCAGGGCACTCCGTGGAGCTGGTCACCAGCCTGTGCAGGAGGCAAGTGTTGGCACTGTAAGAAGTGGGTAGTCCCCTCTTCTCCCTCTTCCACTTCTTCCCCCTTTCCTTCTATGGGTTCCCACTCCACCTACCTCTTCTGGCCTGATAATCTAGTCACTTGCTGACTT
The DNA here is from genome assembly GCF_053883595.1 of Heterocephalus glaber. Lineage (NCBI taxonomy): Eukaryota > Metazoa > Chordata > Mammalia > Rodentia > Bathyergidae > Heterocephalus > Heterocephalus glaber. The sequence goes on from NW_028258484.1 coordinate 4,150,891, forward strand.
GCTCCTGAGCACCCCTGCCACCATTCTCTTTAATGTTTCCTTCCCCCAGTCCCAGTGTATGCTCTGTACCTCCTTCTTCTTCCTGCAACCCTGGCACGAGCACTGTAGGTCAAATCTGACTCAGTTTGCCATAGCCTCCATAACTGAGTAAATTTCAGGCACACTTGTTACTTGTTATCAGGTTGTTTCACACTATGGTTAAATGTGATGAGTTTTGTTGGGGTCCTTGAAAGTGCACACAGCCCTTCTTGCCGACCATGGACTTCTCTGAAGAATTCTTATGCAGCCTGCATGGACTATAGACACTACTCCCATCTGTGTGGTGCACTGGGTCCTGAATTTGCCTCATGTTGTGAGTGTAGAGTTTAAAAAGTTGGAAATTTCCAAAGTGTAAGCTAATGGCATATGGAATTAAGGAACTTTTTTGCTGAATTATTCTTTTTTAAAATTTTATTTTATTAGTACATGTTTGTAGTACATGAAGTTTACATACATTTTAGGGAGTAGGTACATGGACATAACACATCTTGATTCTTTTTTATTTCCGTTCTCACCCACCTCCCTCCCTCTATTGTCTTTCCTCATTTTCATTATTATTGTTATTATTTTTGTTAATGTTTACAGTCAGTGTGGGTATTTACAAAGTTTGCCCTCAGTGTGGCTTTTTGGTACAGATACATGACAGATCTTTTAGTCCGCCCCCACCACAACCGCATGCCTTTGATCTCTTGGACTCCTTCCCATTTGTCAAAGCTCTGTCTTCTTGTTTCCTTCTATCAGTCCTTTATTACAACTTCACCTTACTCAAATGGAAGATATCAGACGGTATTCAAACTTGTGTTTCTGATTTATTTCACTTAACATTACATTTTCCAAGAAATCTTATAGAAAGTAGTTCTCCAAGTCAGAATCACTTGAGGTGCCTGCAAAACATTGTAGATTGGTGGGCCCCACCTTCAGAGTTTGTTGTTGTTGTTTGTTTGTTTGTTTTGGTACTGGCAGTGGAACTCGGGACCTTCTGCTTGTGAGGTAAGCAGCGGAACCACTGAGGTGGATCCCTGGCCCCCTTCAGAGCTTTGAATACGGTCAAACCAAGTAGACCTAGAGGTGTAGCTCAGTGGTACAGTTCTTCCCTAGGCAATGTGAGGTCCTGGGTTCCTTTCCCAGTGCCGCCAAAAGAAAGAAACAACAAAAGAAAAACAAAATAGCCTTGGTAGGTAGGAGAATGTGCAGTTTTATCAAGTTCCTACATGATGCTGAAGCTACTGGTCCCAGTACCTCACTTTGAAATAATTGTTTTTCAATATTTGGAATTTAACCCAGGGCCTCTGCACCGAGCTACATCCCCAGCCTATGTGTGTATGTACAGAGAGAGAGAGGGAGAAAGAGAGAGAGACACCTTGTGTCCAAATGTATATATACGTGTACACATAAATGTATATATATAGATATATCTATATATCTATCTATATATACACACAGCCTCTATACATGCATATGTATGTAGATGTATCGGGAGACAGGGTGATACGCAATCACTGAGTTGCCCCAGCTGAGCTGAAGTTGAGATCCTCCTGCCTCAGCTTCCCAAAGCACTGAGATTACAGGAGTGACCCACCGTTTCCACACTTGAAGAACGCTGGTGGGGAATGCCAAGAAGGGGGGGGGCGGTCCAGGTCTTTCGTGGAAACGCTCCTCCATCATCCAGGAGTGGAAGACGAGTCCTTGAGGAGACAGAGGAAGCAGCGAGAAAGGCCAGAGCACCTGCTGCTGGCCGATGGAGGTGACGCCCAGCAAAGATGCAGACTCCTGGACCACAACTCCCAGGGCTCCTGGCGCCGACTCGCGCGCGCCCCCCTGCGCCTGCGTGCGCCCCGAGCGCGCTAGGTGGGGAGCCGTCCGTCGGTGGGAGCACGGGACCTTTTGCCCAGCGTCTCGGAGCTGAGAGCCGCGGTGGCTGCGGGCGGCTGCGACGTGGGCGGAAACGGAGGGGGGAGCTGAGCCTGGCGGGTGAGTAGGAGCCGCACGGGGCGCCAGGTTCTCTGCGCCTCAGCGGCGTCGTCTCCTAGGCCGGGCGTGCGAGCGAGCGCGGGAGTCCGGGTGCAGGGAGGCGGGACGCCCCTCTGGGAAGACGCGCCGCGGTCGCCCCCGCTGTTGCCCAGCTGCTCCTTAGCGCCCCGGGTCCTGTCCCCGGTGTGCGGGAGAGATATCCTGCCCCGCCTGGCCCGGCCCTCGAGCCGAGAGGTCTGTGCCGCAGGTGGCCTCGGCAGGCGGCCGCCCCCTCCTCTCGGGCCCCCGCGGGCGGGGTTGGCGCAGGAGCCCGAGAGCCGGGGCCAGGCGCCGGCCGGGGGCTGTGGCCGGGCGCGGGGCGGGGGTCAGTCGGGCTTCCGCCGCCGCCGCCGCGGTGGGCAGGCGCGTGGGCGCACCGCCCGGGCTCCTGGGCCCGGGGAGCCTTCCGCACCCTCCTTGGTGCCGCCCGCGGGGCGCTGTGCGGTGTCAGGGACCGACAAGCCCTTGGCCATCGTCGCGTCCTGGGAGCTCGGTGACCGGGAAGGGCGCGGTGCCACAGCCGCGGTCCACCCGTGAGCCCCTTCGGGGTGTTTGCGGGTGTCCCGCTGATGCGGAGCCTGTCGTGAGGGCAACAGCCACAACCCCCTTTCCCAAGTGCCTTTCCAACAAAAGTAGTTGTCCATGCGTATTCCCTTGGTAAAAAGCGAGTTTGGCTCTGAGTGTCTTCTTTTGATTTTGTGGGGGCTCCATTTGACAGCACGCAAATTTAGAGGCCAGGCAGTGTGCGCGTTGCAATGGAACAGTGCTTGTTGAAGGTGCACTTCCTTGGCCTCTAGGGGCCGAATTACGTTGGACTGGCTGACGTGTTTATGCCATTAGTAACTGCCGTGGCTGAGGCCAGAGAGAAAGCGTTTTTGAGTCGAGTCACAGTGCAGCCCTTCAGAATGATTTTTGGTTTTGGAAGATTTGGTTACGCACTTTCGAACAGTGTGTCCTTTCGACGTTTAAGGTGGGGAAGGAGGGTGGGGCACAAATCTGTCAATCCTGTTGACTTCCTCTACAGAAAAGAGCTCGGCACGAGTAACTCCAGAAGCAAGCACGTTTCGTTTGGTAGATGAGAAGCAGAGCCTCTTCCACACCAAACTCGGACTCAGTTTTCATGGTCGTTTTTCCAGTTGATTGGTTTGACTCTACCAGGTAGATAATTTTATTGTTTGCTCGCAGCAGCATATCTCTGTCTCTCTCATGTTATCCTTATTTTTGCTTGTCCACTGGTCACCCTCTCTATGTTGTTGACTTTGAAGGTTAAGTAGGACATCTTCGTGTTGAGATTGGTTCTAGGAAAATACTTTCCTTTCTATACTCACTAAGTCCTGTATGTTCCATCGCGTCGAGTTTGTACTCATCCATAGTCCCTAACCGTTTTAAAGTGTTTATTTCTGCCAAATGCATTTGTACAGCTTGCATCGATATGACCATGTAGGTTTGCTTGTTAGAATTAACATAAGCGACTACATTGCTAGGTTGTGTTGTTCTTTCCTCTCTCTCTCAAATCCCGGGACACTTTCAAAGGCAGTTTTGGTTAGTTTGATAGTTTCCGTGTGCTACCTGATTGTTTAGAGCATTGGTATCCATATTTATGAGTGAGATTGTATAGTTCATTTTCCTCCCGTACTTTTGTGAGCTCCTCGTTAGAATTATGCTCTCCTTGGTGATTAAATCGGGAGACTTGTCATCATTTTGTGCGCTCTACAACAGAAGGATAATCTGCTTCTGGACGTTTGGCAGAACCTGACTGCAGACTGCCGGTGTTTTGTCTGGTTTCTGTCTTGCGGTGCCGAGGATTGAGTCCAGAGCCTAGGCCAAGTGAGGCAAGTTTTCTACCACCGAGTCGCACCCCCTGCCCTGCTGCTGCTTTTGGAAAGTTAACTGCCGTTTAGCTTTCTTCCATGACCATTGATGTTTTTCAGATTTTCGATCTCTTCAAAGTCAGTTTGGTACTTTTCATTGTCGTAGAAAGCCATTAGTGTCATTGAATTTCAACCTATGGTAGCACAATGCTTTGTATAGTTCGTTGGAGGAAAAGAAAGTCACGTATCTGTGATGTTACCTTTTTCCACACTAGTGTTTATTGGCCAGACGTGCTTAGCGATCGCTTATTTTATTAATCTTTTTGAAGAACCAGCTTTGGGAGTTCTTGGTGAGTGCTGCTGATTTTTATCCTTCTACATCAGTAATTTCTGTTCTTACTATTTATCTTTCTACTTCGTTTAAATTTACTTTGTTCAAGCTCTAGCCTTGTGAATCGAAAACTGGAATCATTTCTTTAACCAGTTGATCCTCCTCCTGAACCAGGCAAGGTCTTGGAATTCATTTTGTTGGCCTCACATGTTTCTTTCCCTCCAGTACCGGGGATTGAACTCAGGACCTTGCGCTTGCGAGGGAGGCAGCGGCACCACTGAGCTAATTCCCTGGCCCGAGTTGGTTTTGTTTGATCCTTGCTCCCTCAGATGTGACTCAAGGTCCTGCCGTGGTAGTTCTGCCTGGGGTCCATGTGTATAAGTGCAGAGACTGTCCTTCAGAATGGTGATCATAAAGCCCATTGGAGGAGAACCAGCTTGAGGGAAGTAGAGAGTCCTGGGGTGTTTTGTTTGTTGGTTGGTTGGTTCGTATTTGGTACCGGGCATCGAACTCGGGGTCTTGAGCTTGCAGGGCAAGCGACGGAGCCACTGAGCGAAATCCCCGGCCCTGGAGCATCCTGGGTTTTTTCATGACCTTGAGTTGTGGGTGTCTTGGACGCAGGCTAGAGATGTTGTTGGACATGGTATAGAGTGAGAGGACAGGTTTTGGCTGGGATGTAAATTCCTGGTTTTCCTGCAGTTTACCTAGGGGCACACAGGTATGTATGTATGTATGTATGTATGTAATAACAGTACTGCCATAGGACTCATAAGCTCCTTGGAGCGGGCAGGGGGAAGCTTAGTCAAGTTCTCCAAGTCAGAATCACTTGAGGTGCCTGCAAAACATTGTAGATTGGTGGGCCCCACCTTCAGAGTTTGTTGTTGTTGTTTGTTTGTTTGTTTTGGTACTGGCAGTGGAACTCGGGACCTTCTGCTTGTGAGGTAAGCAGCGGAACCACTGAGGTGGATCCCTGGCCCCCTTCAGAGCTTTGAATACGGTCAAACCAAGTAGACCTAGAGGTGTAGCTCAGTGGTACAGTTCTTCCCTAGGCAATGTGAGGTCCTGGGTTCCTTTCCCAGTGCCGCCAAAAGAAAGAAACAACAAAAGAAAAACAAAATAGCCTTGGTAGGTAGGAGAATGTGCAGTTTTATCAAGTTCCTACATGATGCTGAAGCTACTGGTCCCAGTACCTCACTTTGAAATAATTGTTTTTCAATATTTGGAATTTAACCCAGGGCCTCTGCACCGAGCTACATCCCCAGCCTATGTGTGTATGTACAGAGAGAGAGAGGGAGAAAGAGAGAGAGAGACACCTTGTGTCCAAATGTATATATACGTGTACACATAAATGTATATATATAGATATATCTATATATCTATCTATATATACACACAGCCTCTATACATGCATATGTATGTAGATGTATCAGGAGACAGGGTGTTACGCAGTCACTGAGTTGCCCCAGCTGAGCTGACGTTGAGATCCTCCTGCCTCAGCTTCCCAAAGTACTGAGATTACAGGAGTGACCCACCGTTTCCACACTTGAAGAACGCTGGTGGGAAATGCCAAGAAGGAGGGGGGGGGCGGTCCAGGTCTTTCGTGGAAACGCTCCTCCATCATCCAGGAGTGGAAGACGAGTCCTTGAGACAGAGGAAGCAGCGAGAAAGGCCGGAGCACCTGCTGCTGGCTGATGGAGGTGACGCCCAGCAAAGATGCAGACTCCTGGACCACAACTCCCAGGGCTCCTGGCGCCGACTCGTGCGCGCCCCCCTGCGCCTGCGTGTGCCCCTAGCGCGCTAGGCAGGGAGCCGTCCGTTTGTGGTGGGAGCACGGGACCTTTTGCCCAGTGTCTCGGAGCTGAGAGCCGCGGTGGCTGCGGGCGGCTGCGACTTGGGCGGAAACGGAGGGGGAGCTGAGCCTGGGGGGTGAGTAGGAGCCGCACGGGTGCCAGCTTCTTTGCGCCTGAGCGGTGTCGTCTCCTAGGTCGGTCGTGGAGTAGTGGCTCTAATGTTTCAGAGCCAGAATTTAGCAGGAGCCATGTGTCCTGCCAGGGAGGTCACTCATGGGACCCTCTTACAGCCCAGCTCCTGTTTCAGAGGTCGAGACTTCAATACCGCCACCTGTGTGCAGTGCAGGGGCTACTGGTGGGCTTTCATAGCTATAGTCCATGTGCCTCTGCCCTTGACCCTTGTTGGGCAGGAGACAACTGCTCCAGACTGACCCTCCTTCTCCTTCTCCACCTCCTACTCCTCTACCAGACATCGCTGGCCCTCCTCCTCCTCCTCTACCAGACATCGCTGGCCCTCCTCCTCCTCCTATTATCCCAGACATCAGTGACCCACCTCCTCCTCCACGTCCTTCTGTAACAGACATTGCTGGCCCTCTTCTTCCACCTGCTATTCCTCTACCAGACATTGCTGTCCCTCCTCCTCCTCCTACTCCTCCTCCTCTACCATACATTTCTGCCCCTCCTCCTGCTCCTATACCAGACATCGCTGGCCCTCCTCCTCCTCTTCTACCAGACATTGCTGACCCTCCTCCTCCTACAGCTCTTTCTCCTCCTCCAGCTTCTTATCCTCCTCTTCTACCAGACATTCAGGGCCCTGGTCCTCCACCTCATCTACCATACATTGCTGGCACTCCTCTTCCTTCTGTACTGGACATCTCTGTTCCTCCTCCTCCTCCTCCCCTTACTCCTCCTCATCGGTTTCTACCACATATCTGTGGCTCTCCTCCTCCTCTTCTACGAGACATCACTGACGTCCTCCTCCTTCTCCTGTACCACACATTTCTAGCCCTCTTCCTCCTCCTTTTGTACAAGACATCGCTGACCCTCCTGCTCCTCCTCTACGAGACATCGCAGGCATTCCTCCTCCTCCTCCTCCTCCTCCTCCTCCTCCTCCTCCTAATCCTCTACCATACAAGGCTGGCCCTCCTCCTCCTCCTCCTTCTCCTCCTCCTCCTCCTCTACCAGATATTGTTGGCCCTAGTTCTCCTCCTCTACCAAACATTGCTGGCCCTCCTCCTCTACCAAACATCTCTGGAACTCCTCCTCCTCCTCCTCCTCTTCCTCCTGCTCCTCCTCTAGCAGACAATGCTCAACCTCTTCCTCCTCTTCTACCAGACATCACTGACCATCCACCTCCTCATCCTCGTCCTCCTCCTTCTGTACCAGACATTTCTGGCTCTCTTCTTCCTCCTCCTACTCCTCTACCACACATTGCTGACCCTCCTCCTCCTCTACCAGACATCACTGTCCCACCACCCTCCTCCTCCTCCTCCTCCTCCCTCCTCCTCCTCCTCCTCCTCCTCCTAATCTTCTTCCTCTACCATACATTGCTGGCCCTCCTCCTGCTCCTGTACCAGACATCACTGGCACTCCTCCTCCTCTTCCTCCTCCTCCTCCTCTGTCAGACATGGCTGGCCCTCCTCCTCCTCTACCAGACATCACTGACCGTCCTCCTCCTCTACCAGACATTGCTTGCATTCCTCCTCCTTCTCCTCCTATTACTCTTCCCTCTCCTCCTCCTTCTCATCCTACTCCTCCTCTACAGGACATTGCTGGCCTTCCTGCTCCACCTCTTCCTTTTCGTACACCTCCTCTTCCTGCTCATCCTCCTCCTCCTCCTCCTTCTCTAGCAGACATGACTGGTCTTCTTCCTCCTCCTCCTCCTCATTCTCATCCTCCTCCTTCTCTAGGAGACATCGCTAGCTCTTCTCCTCCTCCTCCTCCTCTACCAGACATTGCTGCCTTTCCTTCTCCTCCTCCGCCTTCTCTACGAGATATAACAGGCCTTTGTCCTCCTCCTCCTCTACCAGACATCACTGGCCTTCCTACTCCTCCTCCTACTCCTTCTCTTCTACCAGTCATTGCTGGCTCTCCTCATCCTCTTTCTCCTCCTCCCCTTCCTCCCATACCAGACATTGCTTGCCCTCCACCTCCTCCTCCTCATCTACCAGAAATTGATGACCTTCTTCCTCCTCCTCTGCCCTACATCACTGACCCTTCTCCTGCTCTGGAAGACATCTCTTGCCCTCCTCCTACTCCTCTACCAGACATCGCTGGCCCTCCTCCTCCTTTTCTACCAGATATTGCTGACACTCCTCCCACTTCTCCAACTCCTCCTCCTCTACCATACATTGCTAGTACTGCTCCTCCTCTTCTACCAGACATTTCTGGCCCTCCACCTCCTCCTCTTCCTCTTCCTCCTCCTCCTGCACCACACATTGCTTTCCCTCCTCCTCCTATTCTGCTAGACATCACGGACCCTCCTACTCCTCCTACTCCTCCTCTTGTACCAGACATCACTGACCCTCCTCCTCCTCTACCAAACATCGCTGGCCCTCTACCTCTGCCAAACATTACTGATCCTATTCCTCCTCCTCTACCAGACATCGCTGGCACTCCACGTCCTCCTCCTTCTCATCCTCTTCCTCCTCTGCCAGACATTGCTGGCCCTCCTCCTCCTCTTCCTCTAAAATACCTTGCTGGCCCTCCTCCTCCTCTACCAGACATCACTGACCCTCCTCCTCCTCCTCTACCAAAGAACACTGGCCCTCCTCCTCCTCTTCTACCTCTAGCATACATTCCTGATCCTCTTCCTCCTCCTCTACCAGACATCGCTGGCCCTCTGCATCCTCCTCCTTCTCCTCCTCTTCCTCCTCTGCCAGACATTGCTGACACTCCTTCTCCTCTTCCTCTACAATACATTGCTGGCCATCCTCGTCCTCCACCAAACATCGCTGGCCCTCCTCCTCCTCTTCTACCAGACTTCAGTGACCCTCCTCCTCCTCCACCTCCTCCTGTACCAGACATTGCTAGCCCTCTTCCTCCTCCTCCTACTGCCCTATCAGAAATCACTGACCCTCATTCTCCTCTTCTAGCAGACATTGCTGGCCCTCCTTCTCCTCCTCTTCCTCCTCCTTCTCCTATACCACACATCTCTGGTCCTCCTCTTCCTCCACTTCTTCCCCCTCCTCCTCTACCAGACATTGCAGGTCCTCCTCCTGCTCTTCTACCAGGCATCACTGACCCTCCTCCTCTTCCTCCTCCTCCTCCACCTCCTCCTGTAGCAGAGATTGCTGGCCCTATTCCTGCTCCTCCTGCTCCTCTACCAGACATTGCTGACAAACCTCCTCCTCCTCTACCAGACCTCCCTGTCCCTCGTCCTCCTCCTCATCTACCGTATATTGCTGACCCTCCTCTTCCTCCTCTACCGGACATCGCTGGCCATCCTCTTCCTCCTCCTCCTTCTCTATCAGACATTGCTGTCCCACCTCCTCCTCTTGCAGACATCTCTGTCCCTCCTCCTCAACCTCCTCCTCCTATTTTCCTCCTCCCTAACCAGACATCACTGCCCCTCTGCCTCCTCGTTTATGAGACATTGCTGACCCTCCTTCTCCTCCTCCTCCTGCACTAGAGCTTGCTGTCCCTCTTCCTCCTCCTCGTACTCCTCTACCAGACATCACTAACCCTCCTCCGCCTCCCTCAGTGTCTGGTAGAGGAGGAGGAGAAGGAGGAGGAGGAGAAAGAGGGCCAGTGGTGTCTGGTAGAGAAGGAGGAGTAAGAGGAGGAGTAGAACAAGGAAAAAGAAGAGAGGCATGGATATCTTGTAGAGGAGTAGTAGGAGGAAGACAAGACGTCTAGCAATGTCTAGTAAAGAGGAGGAGGAGGAGGAAGAGGGTCAGCACTGTGTTGTAGAAGAGGAGGAGGAGGGCCAGTGATGTCTGGTGGAGGAGGAAGAGGAAGGGTCAGTGATGTCTGGTAGAGAAGTAGGAGGAGGAGGAAGAGGGCCAGCAATGTCTGGTAGAAGAGGAGGAGGAGGGTCAGTGATGTCCAGTAGAAGAGGAGGAAGAGGGCCAGCGATGTCTGGTAGAGGAGGAGGAGGGCCAGCGATGACTGTAAGAGGAGGAGAATGAGGAATAAGAGGAGTGCCTGTGATTTCTGGTAGAGGAGGAGGTGGGTCAATGATGTCTGGTAGAAGTGTAGAAGGAGGAGGAGTACGAGGAGGAGGAGGGCCAGACATGTCTGCTAAAGGAGGAGGAGGAGGAGGGCCAGCAATGTCTGGTAAAGGAGGAGGAGGAGGAGGCAGAGGGCCAGCCATGTCTGGTCGAGGAGCAGGAGGACGAGGCCCTCAATGTCTGGTAGAGGAGAAGGAGGAGGAGGGCCAGTGATGTCTGGTAGAGAAGTAGGAGGAAGAGGAGGAGAAGGAGGTGGAGGAGGAGAGTCATGGATGTCTGGTAGAGGATTAGGAGGAGGAGGAAGATGGCCAGCAATGTCTGGTACAGGAAGAGGAGGAGGAGGAGGAGGTGGAGCAGGGTTAGCGATGTCTGGTAGAAGAGGACAGGGAGGGCCAACGATGTCAGGTGGAGGAGCAGGAGGAGGAGGAGGAGAGCCAGAGATGTCTGGAAGAGGAAGAGGAGGGACACCTCCTGCTCCTCCGCTAAAAGACATCGCTGGCCCTCCTCCTCCTCTTCCTCCTGTACGAGACATTGCTGGCCCTCTTCCTCTTCCTCCTACTCCTCTAGCAAACATCACTGACACTCCTTCTCCACATTCACCAGAAATCGCTCACCCTCCGCCTCCTCCTTCTCCTCCTCCTCTTCCCCCTCTTTCTCTTCCTTCTCCTCCTCCTCTACCATACATCACTGTCCATCCTTCTCCTCCTTCTCTTCCTCCTCCTCCTCCTGTACCAGACATCGCTGGCACTCCTCCTCCTCTTGTACCACACATTGCTGACCCTCCTCCTCCTCTTCTACCAGACATCGCTGACCCTCCCTCTCCCCCTCCTCCTGTACCAGACATTGCTGGCCCTCTTCCTCCTCCTTCTGCTCCTGTACCAGACATCCCTGGCCCTCCTCCTCCTCTTTTACCAGACATTGCTGACCCTCCTCCTCCTCCTCTACCAGATATCGCTGACAGTCCTCCTCCTCCTCCTCCTGCACCAGATATGGCTGGCACTTTTCCTCCTCGTCCTACTCATCTAGCAGACATCGCTGGCCCTGCTCCTCCTCCTCCTCCTTCTCTACCAAACATTGCTGGCCTTTCTGCTCCACCAACTCCTTCTCCTACGCCTCCATCTCTTGCTCATCATCATCATGCTCCTCATTCTCTACCAGACATCTCTGGCCTTCCTCCTACTCTTCCTCCTCATCCTCTTCCTTCTCTACCAGACATCGCCAACCCTTCTCCTCCTCCTCCTCATCCTCTACCAGACATTGCTGGCTTTCCTCCTCCTCTTCCTCCTTCTCCTCCTCTGCCAGACATTGCTGGCCCTCCTCCTAATTCTCCTCTACCATACTTTGTGGGTCCTCCTCCTCCTCCTCCTCTACCCAACATTGCTGGCCTTCCTCGTCCTCATTCTCATCCTCCTCCTTCTCTACAAGACATCGCTGGCCCTCCTCTTCCTCTTCTACCAGGCATTGCTGGTCCTCCTCCTCCTCTATCAGACATTGATGGCCATCCACCTCCTCCTCCTCCTCCTCCTCCTTCACTACCAGACATCGCTGGCCTTCCTCCTCCTCCTTCTCTCCCAGACATCACTGGCCCTCTTGATCCTCCTCCTGCTACTCCTCCTCCTACTACTCTATGAGACATTCAGGGCACTTGTCCTCCTCCTCTGCCAGACATTGCTGGCCCTCCTCCTAGTCTACCAGAAATTCCTGCCCCCCTCCTACTCCTCTACCAGACTTTGCTGGCCTTGCTTCTCCTCCTCCTCCACCAGATGTTGCTGGCCATCCTCCTCCTCTTCCTGCTCTACCAGACATCATTGGCACTCCTCCTCCTCTACCAGACATTAAGGGCCCTCTTCCTCCTCCTCCTCTAACATACATAGCTGGCCCTCTTCCTCCTGTTCTTCCAGACATCGCTGGCCTTCCTCCTGCTCCTCCCCCTCCGCCCTCTCCTCATCTAACATACTTTGCTGGGCCTCCTCCTCCTTCACTGGGCATCTCTGGCCTTGTTCCTCCTCCTCCTCCTCCTCCTCCTCCTCCTCCTCCTCCTGCTCTCCTTCTATAACACACATCGCTAGCCCTCCTCTTCCTCTTCTACCAGACATCACTAACCCTCCCCCTCCTCCTCCTCCTGTACCAGACATTGCTGGCCCTCTTCCTCCTCCTTCTGCTTCTCTACCAGACACCCCTGGCCCTCCTCCTCCTCTTTTACCAGGCATTGCTGACCCTCCTCCTCCTCCTCTATGAGACATTGCTGACACTCCTCCTCCTCCACCTCCTCCTGCACCAGATATGGCTGGCACTTTTCCTCCTCATCCTACTCCTCTAGCAGACATCGCTGGCCCTGCTCCTCCTCCTCCTCCTTCTCTTCCTCTACCAGACATTGCTGGCCTTCCTGCTCCACCAACTCCTTCTCCTTCACCTCCTCCTGCTCATCATCATCATGCTCCTCCTCCTCATTCTCTACCAGACATCTCTGGCCTTCCTCCTACTCCTCCTCCTCATCCTCTTCCTTCTCTTCCAGACGTCGCTAGTCCTTCTCCTCCGCCTCCTCCTCCTCTACCAGACGTTGCTGGCCCACCTCCTCCTCTACCAGACATTGCTGGCTCTCCTCCAATTCCTCCTCCTCTACCAGACAATTCTGGCCTTCCAGCTCCTCATCCTCATCCTGTTCCTTTTCTACCAGACATCGCTGGCATTCCTCCTCCTCCTCCCCCTTGTTTTCCTCCTCTTTCTCTACCAGACATCACTGGCCCTCCTCCTCCTCCTCCTGCTACTAATCCTCCTCCTCTTCTACCAGATATTCAGGGCACTCATCCTCCTTCTCCTCTAACAGACACTGATGGCCTTCCTCCTCCTCTACCAGACATCTCTGGCCTTCCTCCTCATCCTCCTCCTCCTCCTCCTCCACCAGACTTCGCTGGCCCTCCTCCTCCTCTTCTACCAGACATCACTGACCCTGGTGCTCCTCCTCTTCCTCCTGTACTAGACATTGCTGGCCTTCTTCCTCCTCCTCCTACTCCTCTACCAGAACTCTCTGACCCTACTCCTCCTACTCTTACAGACATCTCTGGCCCTCTTCCTCCTCCTCCTCATCCTCTACCATACATTGCTGGCCTTCCACCTCCTCCTCTACCAGACATCCCTTGCCCTTTTCCTCCTTCTCTACCAGACATCGCTGGTCCTCCTCCTCTTCTACCAGACATTGCTGGCCCTGCTGCTCCTCCTCTTCCTCCTGTACTAGACATTGCTGGCCTTCTTCTTCCTCCTCCTACTCCTCTACCAGACCTCTCTGACCATACTCCTCCTACTCTTACAGACATCTCTGGCCCTCTTCCTCCTCCGCCTCCTCTACCATACATAGCTGGATTTCCACCTCCTCCTCTACCAGACATCCATTGCCCTCCTCCTCCTTCTCCTCTACCAGACATCGCTGGCCCTCCTCCTCCTCCTCTACAAGACATCACTGGCCCTCTTCGTCCTCCTCATGTTCCCATACCAGACATCACTGGCCCTCCTTTTCTGCTTCCTCCTCTTCATCTACCAAACATTGCTGGCCCTCCTCCTCCTCCTCCTCCTCTACCAAACATTGCTGGCATTCCTCCTCCTCTAAAAGACATCTCTGGCCCTCCTCCTCCTCTTCTACAAGACATCACTGACCCTCTTTCCCTCCTCCTCCTCCTGTACCAGACATTGCTGGCCCTCTTCCTCCTCCTCCTCCTACTCATCTACCAGACAACACTAACTCTCCTCCTCCTCCTCTACCAGACATCGCCGACCCTCTGCCTCCTCCTCCTTCTCCTCTACCATACATTGATGGCCCTCCATCTACACCTCTGCCAGACATCCCTGGCTCCCCTCCGCATCCTCCTCCTCCTCCTCATTCTCCTCTAACAGACATCACTGGCCCTCCTCCTCCTCTTCTACCAGACATTGTTGACCCTCTTCCTCCACCACCTCCTCCTCCTCCTCTACAAGACATTGTGTGTCCCCCTCCTCCTCCTCCTCTGCCATACTTAGCTGGCCTTCCTCCTCCTCCTCTAGTGGACCTCTCTGGCCCTCCTTCTCATCCTCTTCCTCCTTCTCCTTTTTCTCCTCCTCCTTCTCTAGCACACATCACTGGCCCTCCTCCTCCTCTTCTACCAGACATCATTGACCTTCCTCTTCCTCCTCCTCCTCCTGTACCAGACATTGCTGGCCCTCTTCCACCTCCTCCAGCTCCTCAACAAGACATCACTGACCCTCCTCCTCCTCTACCAGACATTGCTGGCCCTCCTCGTCCTCTTCTACCAGACATTGCTGACCCTCGTCCTCCTTCACCTCCTCCTCCTCTACCAGACATTGTGGGCCCTCCTCCTCCTTCTCTTCCCCCTCTACCATACATTGCTAGCCCTCTTCCTCTTCTACCAGCAATTTCTGTCCGTCCTCCTCTTCCTCCTCTCCTCCTTCTCTACCACACATTGGAGGCCCAACTCCTCCTCTTCAACTAGACATTGCTGGCCCTCCTCAGCCTCCTACCCTTCCTGTACCAGACATTGCTGGCCCTCCTCCTCCTCCTTCTCTACCAGACATTGCTGGTCCCCCCCCATCTACCAGACATTGCTGGCCTTCCTCATCATCTTCATCCTACTCCTTCTCTCCCAGACATCGCTGGCACTTCTCCTCCTCTTCCTCCTCCTAGTCCTCCTCCTCCTTCTCTTCCTCCTACTCCCCTAACAGATGCCGCTGGCCTACCTCCTCTTTTCTATCAGACATCACTGACCCTCCTCCTCCTCCTGGACCAGACATTGCTGGACTTCTTACTCCTCCTCCTCCTCTACCAGACATCAGTGACCCTCCTCCTCCTCTACCATACATTGCCGGCCCTCCTCCTCTTCCTCCTCCTCACCCTCCTCCACCTCTACGAGACATTGCTGTCCCTCCTCGTCCTCTTCGACCAGACAGTGGGGACAATCCTCTCCATTTTTCAACTCCTCTGCTAACGGACATTGCTAGGGCTCCTCTGCCTCGTCCTCCTCCTCCTCCCTCCTCCTCCTCCTCCTCCTCCTGCTCTTCCTCTAACAAACATTGCTGGCCCTCCTGCTGTTCCTCTACTGGACATCTCTGGCCCTCCTCCTCCTCCTACTCCCCCTCCTCCTCTAACAGACATCGCTGGCCCTGCTCCTCCTCTTCTACCAGACACCAAAGACCCTCCTCCTCCTCCTCCTCCTCCTGTACAAGACATTCCTGGCCCCCGTCGTCCTCCTCCTTCTCCTCTGCCAGACATCGCTGACCCTCCTCCTCCTCCTCTACCAGTCATTGCTGGCTCTCCTCCTCCTCTTCCAGACATCTCTGGCCCTCGTCCTCCTTCATCAGACATCGCGGGCCCAGCTCCTGCTCTTCTACCAGACATTGCTGACCCTCCCCGTCCTCGTCCTCCTCCTCCTCTACCAGACATCGCTGGCCCTCCACCTCCTCCTCCTCCTAGTCCTCCTCCTCCTCTCCCTCTTCCTCTACCAGACAATGAGGGCCCTCGTACTACTCCTCCTCTACCAGACATTGCTGGCCCTCCTCCTCCTTTACCAGACATAGCTGGCCCTCCTCCTCCTCCTTGACAAGACCTTGCTGGCCTTCATCCTACTCCTCCTCTACCACATGTTCCTGGCCTTCCCCTTGCTCTTCTTCCTCTACCAGATATCACTGTCTCTCCTCCTCCTCTTGCTTCTTTACCAGACATTGCTGGTCCTCCTCCTCCTCCTCAACCAAAATTTACGTGCCTTCCTGCTCCTCCTCCTCTACCAGACACTGCTGGCCCTCCTCCTCCTCCTCCTCCTCCTTCACTACAAGACATCACTGGCCCTCCTCTTCCTCTTCTACCAGACATTGATGGCCCTCCTCCTCCTCCTCCTCCTCTACCAGACATTATTGGCCGTCCTCCTCCTCCTCTAGCAGATATTGCTGTCTCTCCTCCTCCTCTACCAGACATTGGTGGCCATTCACTTCCTCATGCACATCCTCCTTCACTACCAGACATCGCTGGCCTTCCTCCTCCTCCTCCTCCTCCTTCTCTACCATACATTGCTGGCCCTCCTCCTCCTCTACCAGACATCCCTGGCCCTCCTCCTCATCCTCCTCCTCCTCCTATTCCACCAGACTTCGCTGGCCCTCCTCCTCCTCTTTTACCAGACATCACTGACCCTCATGCTCCCCCTCTTCCTCCTGCACTAGACATTGATGGCCCTCTTCTTCCTCCTCCTACTCCTGTACCAAACCTCGCTGACCCTCCTCCTCCTACTCTAACAGACATCGCTGGCCCTCTTCCTTCTCCTCCTCTACTATACATTGCTGGCCTTCGTCCTCCTCCTCTACCAGACATCACTTGCCCTCCTCCTCCTCCTCTACCAGACTTCACTGGCCCTCCTCCTCCTCTTCTACCTGACATCACTGATCTTCCACCTCCTCCTCCTCTTCTTCCTCCTCCTCCTGTACAAGACATGGCTGGCCCTCTTCCTCCTCATCCTACTCCTTTACCAGACATCACTAACCCTCCTTTTCCTCCTCTCCTGGATATTGCTGGCCCTCCTCTTCCTCCTCCTCCTCCTCTACAAGACATCACTGGCCATCCTCCTCCTCCATCTCCTCCTCCTCCTCTACCATACACTGCTGCCCCTCCTCCTCCTCCTCCTCTACCAGACACCTCTGGCCCTCCTCCTCCGCTTCCTCCTCCTCCTAAACCAGACTTCGCTGGTGCTCCTCCTCCTCTTCTACCAGATATCACTGACCATCCTCCTCCTCCTAATCCTCTTCCTCCTGTACCAGACATTATTGGCCCTCTTCCCCCTCCTCCTCCTCTTCCACCAGACATCACTGACCCTCCTGCATGGACTCCATGAGAAGGAGGAGGAGGAGGAAGGCCAGCGATGTCTGGTAGAGAAGAAGGAGGATGTTGATGATGATCAGGAGGAGGAGGAGAAAGAGGAGGAGGAGAAAGAGGAGGAGGAGCAGGAAGGCCAGCAATGTCTCACAAAGGAGGAAGAGGAGAAGGAGGAAGAGGAGGGCCAGCAATGTGTGGTAGAGGAGGAGGAGGAGGAGTGCCCTGAATGTCTGGTAGAGAAGGAGGAGCAGGAGGAGGAGGAGAGGCAGTGATGTCTGGTAGACGAGGGAGGGGAGGAGGAAGGCCAGCAACATCTGGTAGATGAGGAGTAGGAGGAAGGCCAGCAATGTCTGGTAGAGAAGGAGGACGAGGGAGAGCACTGTTTGGTAGAGGAGGAGGAGGGCCAGCAATGTCTGGTAGAGGAGGAGGAGGACGAGGGCCCTCATTTTGTGGTAGAGGAAGAGGAGGAGGTGGATGAGAAGGTGGAGGGCCAGTGATGTCTAGTAGAGAAGGAGGAGGAAGAAGAGGAGAAGGAGGAGGAGGAGAGGCATGGATGTCTGGTAGAGGAGTAGGAGGAGGAGGATGACGGCCAGCAATGTCTGGTACAGGAGGAGGAGGAGGAGGAGGATGAGGAGGAGGGCCAGTGATGTCTGGCAGTAGAGGAGGAAGAGGCCCAGTGATGTCTGGTGGAGGAGGAGAAGGAGGAGAAGGAGGAGGAGGAGGGCCAGAGATGTCCGGCATAAGAGGAGGAGGGTCAACAATGACTGATATAGGAAGAGGAGGGTCAGAGATGTCTTGTAGAAGAGTAAGAGGAGTGCCAGCGATGTCTGGTAGAGGGAGAGGAGGAGGAGGAGGGCCAGAGATGCCCGGTAGAGGAAGAGGGCCAGCAAAGTATAGTAGAGGAGGAGGAGGAGGAGGAAGAGGCTCAGGAATATCTGGTAGAGGAGGAGGAATTGGAGGAGGAGGAGGGCCAGCGATGTCTGGTAGAGGAGTAGGAGGAGGAGGAAGAGGGCCAGCAATGTCTGGTACAGGAGAAGGAGGAGGAGGAGGAGGGTCAGCGATGTCTGTTAGAAGAGGTGGAGGAGGAGGGCCAGCGATGTCTGGTGGAGGAGGAGAAGGAGGACAAGGAGGAGGGCCAGAGATGTCTGGTTGAGGAGGAGGAAGGCCGGCAATGTATGCTAGAGGAGGAGGAGGAGGAGGAGCAGGAGGAGGAGGGTGTTCTGTGATGTCTGGTAGGGGAGGAGGGGGAGGAGGAGAAAGAGGAGGAGGAGGGCCAGCAACATCTGGTAGAGGAGGAGGAGGAGGAAGGCCAGTGATGTCTGGTAGAGGAGGAGGAGGAGGAGGAGGAGGAAGGCCAGCAATATCTCAGAGAAGGAGGAGGCAGAAGAGCAAAGCCAGCAATGTCTGGTAGAGGAGGAGAAAGAAGAGGAGAAGCACTTGTGTTGTCTGGTAGAGAAGGAGGAGAATGAGAAAGAGGAGAAGGAGGAAGGCTAGCGAGGTCTGGTAGAGAAGGAGGAGGAGGAGGAGGATGGGAATGAGCAGGAGGAGGAGGAGGAGAAGGAGGAGGAGCAGTAAGGCCAGCAATGTCTGGTCGAGGAGGAGGAGGATGAGGGCCAGTGATGTCTGGTAGTGAAGTAGGAGGAAGCGGAGGAGAAGGAGGTGGAGGAGGAAAGTCATGGATGTCTGGTAGAGGAGGAGGAGGAAGATGGCCAGCAATGTCTGGTACAGGAAGAGGAGGAGGAGGAGGAGGAGGGTTAGCGATGTCTGGTAGAAGAGGAGAGGGAGGGCCAGCGATGTCAGGTGGAGGAGCAGGAGGAGGAGGAGAGCCAGAGATGTCTGGAAGAGGAAGAGGAGGGACACCTCCTCCTCCTCCTACTCCTCCTGCTCCTCCTCTAAAAGACATCGCTGGCCCTCCCCCTCCTCTTCCTCCTGTATGAGACATTGTTGGCCCTCTTCCTCTTCCTCCTACTCCTCTACCGGACATCTCTGGCCCTCCTCCTCCTCCTCCTCTTCCTCCTCCTCTTCCTCCTGCACAAGACATCACTGGCCCTCCTCCTCCTCTTCTCCCAGACATCACTGACCCTCCTCCTCTTCCTCTTCCCCCTCCTGTACCAGACATTGTTGGACTTCTTCCTCCTCCACCTCGTCCTCTTCCAGACATCTATGACTCTCCTCCTCCTCCTCCTTCTCCTTCTCTTCCTGCCCCTTCTGTAGCAGTCATCACTGGCCCTCCTCTTTCTCCTACTCCTCTTCCTCCTCCTCCTCCTCTACCATACATCACTGGCACACCTCGTCCTCTTCTACGAGACATTGCTGACCCTCCTCCTCTTTCTCCACCTTGTCCTCCTCTACCAGACATTGCTGGCCCACCTCCTCCTCCTCTCCCAGACAATTCTGGCTCTAATCCTCCTCCTCTTCCTCCTCCTCCTCCTTCTCTACCACACATCACTGGCCCTCCTCCTCCTCCTCAACCAAAATTTGCGTGCCCTCCTGCTCCTCCTCCTCCTCCTCTACCAGACGTTGCTGGCCCTCCTCGTCCTCCTGCTCTACCAGACATTGCTGGCCTTCCTCGTCCTCATCCTCATCCTCCTCCTTCTCTACAAGACATCGCTGGCCCTCCTCTTCCTCTTCTACCAGGCATTGCTGGTCCTCCTCCTCCTCTATCAGACATTGATGGCCATCCACCTCCTCATCCTCATCCTCCTCCTTCACTACCAGACATCGCTGGCCTTCCTCCTCCTCCTCCTCCTCCTTCTCTCCCAGACATCACTGGCCCTCTTGATCCTCCTCCTGCTACTCCTCCTCCTCCTACTCTATGAGACATTCAGGGCACTTGTCCTCCTCCTCTGCCAGACATTGCTGGCCCTCCTCCTGGTCTACCAGAAATTCCTGCCCCCCTCCTACTCCTCTACCAGACTTTGCTGGCCTTGCTTCTCCTCCTCCTCCACCAGATGTTGCTGGCCATCCTCCTCCTCTTCCTGTTCTACCAGACATCATTGGCACTCCTCCTCCTCTACCAGACATTAAGGGCCCTCTTCCTCCTCCTCCTCTAACATACATTGCTGGCCCTCTTCCTCCTGTTCTTCCAGACATCGCTGGCCTTCCTCCTGCTCCTTCCCCTCCTCCCTCTCCTCATCTAACATACTTTGCTGGGCCTCCTCCTCCTTCACTGGGCATCTCTGGCCTTGTTCCTCCTCCTCCTCCTCCTCCTCCTCCTGCTCTCCTTCTATAACACACATCGCTAGCCCTCCTCTTCCTCTTCTACCAGACATCACTGACCCTCCCCCTCCTCCTCCTCCTGTACCAGACATTGCTGGCCCTCTTCCTCCTCCTTCTGCTTCTCTACCAGACACCCCTGGCCCTCCTCCCCCTCTTTTACCAGGCATTGCTGACCCTCCTCCTCCTCCTCTATGAGACATTGCTGACACTCCTCCTCCACCTCCTCCTGCACCAGATATGGCTGGCACTTTTCCTCCTCGTCCTACTCCTCTAGCAGACATCGCTGGCCCTGCTCCTCCTCCTCCTCCTTCTCTTCCTCTACCAGACATTGCTGGCCTTCCTGCTCCACCAACTCCTTCTCCTTCACCTCCTCCTGCTCATCATCATCATGCTCCTCCTCCTCATTCTCTACCAGACATCTCTGGCCTTCCTCCTACTCCTCCTCATCCTCTTCCTTCTCTTCCAGACGTCGCTAGCCCTTCTCCTCCTCCTCCTTCTCCTCTACCAGACATTGCTGGCCCACCTCCTCCTCTACCAGACATTGCTGGCTCTCCTCCAATTCCTCCTCCTCTACCAGACAATTCTGGCCTTCCAGCTCCTCATCCTCATCCTGTTCCTTTTCTACCAGACATCGCTGGCATTCCTCCTCCTCCTCCCCCTTGTTTTCCTCCTCCTCCTCTACCAGACAATTCTGGCCTTCCAGCTCCTCATCCTCATCCTGTTCCTTTTCTACCAGACATCGCTGGCATTCCTCCTCCTCCTCCCCCTTGTTTTCCTCCTCCTTCTCTACCAGACATCACTGGCCCTCCTCCTCCTCCTCCTGCTACTAATCCTCCTCCTCTTCTACCAGATATTCAGGGCACTCATCCTCCTTCTCCTCTAACAGACACTGATGGCCTTCCTCCTCCTCTACCAGACATCTCTGGCCTTCCTCCTCATCCTCCTCCTCCTCCTCCACCAGACTTCGCTGGCCCTCCTCCTCCTCTTCTACCAGACATCACTGACCCTGGTGCTCCTCCTCTTCTTCCTGTACTAGACATTGCTGGCCTTCTTCCTCCTCCTCCTACTCCTCTACCAGAATTCTCTGACCCTACTCCTCCTACTCTTACAGACATCTCTGGCCCTCTTCCTCCTCCTCCTCATCCTCTACCATACATTGCTGGCCTTCCACCTCCTCCTCTACCAGACATCCCTTGCCCTTTTCCTCCTTCTTCTCTACCAGACATCGCTGGTCCTCCTCCTCTTCTACCAGACATTGCTGGCCCTGCTGCTCCTCCTCTTCTTCCTGTACTAGACATTGCTGGCTTTCTTCTTCCTCCTCCTACTCCTCTACCAGACCTCTCTGACCATACTCCTCCTACTCTTACAGACATCTCTGGCCCTCTTCCTCCTCCGCCTCCTCTACCATACATAGCTGGATTTCCACCTCCTCCTCTACCAGACATCCCTTGCCCTTTTCCTCCTTCTTCTCTACCAGACATCGCTGGTCCTCCTCCTCCTCTACCAGACATCGCCGACCCTCTGCCTCCTCCTCCTTCTCCTCTACCATACATTGATGGCCCTCCATTTACACCTCTGCCAGACATCCCTGGCTCCCCTCCTCCTCCTCCTCCTCCTCATTCTCCTCTAACAGACATCACTGGCCCTCCTCCTCCTCTTCTACCAGACATTGTTGACCCTCTTCCTCCTTCTCCACCACCTCCTCCTCCTCCTCTACAAGACATTGTGTGTCCCCCTCCTCCTCCTCCTCTACCATACTTAGCTGGCCTTCCTCCTCCTCCTCTAGTGGACCTCTCTGGCCCTCCTTCTCATCCTCTTCCTCCTCCTTTTTCTTCTCCTTCTCTAGCACACATCGCTGGCCCTCCTCCTCCTCTTCTACCAGACATCATTGACCTTCCTCTTCCTCCTCCTCCTCCTGTACCAGACATTGCTGGCCCTCTTCCACCTCCTCCAGCTCCTCAACAAGACATCACTGACCCTCCTCCTCCTCTACCAGACATTGCTGGCCCTCCTCGTCCTCTTCTACCAGACATTGCTGACCCTCGTCCTCCTTCTCCACCTCCTTCTCCTCCTCTACCAGACATTGTGGGCCCTCCTCCTCCTTCTCTTCCCCCTCTACCATACATTGCTAGCCCTCTTCCTCTTCTACCAGCAATTTCTGTCCGTCCTCCTCCTCTTCCTCCTCTCCTCCTTCTCTACCACACATTGGAGGCCCAACTCCTCCTCTTCAACTAGACATTGCTGGCCCTCCTCAGCCTCCTACCCTTCCTGTACCAGACATTGCTGGCCCTCCTCCTCCTCCTTCTCTACCAGACATTGCTGGTCCCCCCCCCATCTACCAGACATTGCTGGCCTTCCTCATCATCTTCATCCTACTCCTTCTCCCCCAGACATCGCTGGCACTTCTCCTCCTCCTCTTTCTCCTCCTAGTCCTCCTCCTCCTTCTCTTCCTCCTACTCCCCTAACAGATGCCGCTGGCCTACCTCCTCTTTTCTATCAGACATCACTGACCCTCCTCCTCCTCCTGGACCAGACATTGCTGGACTTCTTACCCCTCCTCCTCCTCTACCAGACATCAGTGACCCTCCTCCTCCTCTACCATACATTGCCGGCCCTCCTCCTCTTCCTCCTCCTCACCCTCCTCCACCTCTACGAGACATTGCTGTCCCTCCTCGTCCTCTTCGACCAGACAGTGGGGACAATCCTCTCCATTTTTCAACTCCTCTGCTAACGGACATTGCTAGGGCTCCTCTGCCTCGTCCTCCTCCTCCCTCCTCCTCCTCCTCCTCCTCCTCCTCCTGCTCTTCCTCTAACAAACATTGCTGGCCCTCCTGCTGTTCCTCTACTGGACATCTCTGGCCCTCCTCCTCCTACTACTCCCCCTCCTCCTCTAACAGACATCGCTGGCCCTGCTCCTCCTCTTCTACCAGACACCAAAGACCCTCCTCCTCCTCCTCCTCCTCCTGTACAAGACATTCCTGGCCCCCGTCGTCCTCCTCCTTCTCCTCTGCCAGACATCGCTGACCCTCCTCCTCCTCCTCTACCAGTCATTGCTGGCTCTCCTCCTCCTCTTCCAGACATCTCTGGCCCTCGTCCTCCTTCATCAGACATCGCGGGCCCAGCTCCTGCTCTTCTACCAGACATTGCTGACCCTCCCCGTCCTCGTCCTCCTCCTCCTCTACCAGACATCGCTGGCCCTCCACCTCCTCCTCCTCCTAGTCCTCCTCCTCCTCTCCCTCTTCCTCTACCAGACAATGAGGGCCCTCGTACTACTCCTCCTCTACCAGACATTGCTGGCCCTCCTCCTCCTTTACCAGACATAGCTGGCCCTCCTCCTCCTCCTTGACAAGACCTTGCTGGCCTTCATCCTACTCCTCCTCTACCACATGTTCCTGGCCTTCCCCTTGGTCTTCTTCCTCTACCAGATATCACTGTCTCTCCTACTCCTCTTGCTTCTCTACCAGACATTGCTGGTCCTCCTCCTCCTCCTCAACCAAAATTTACGTGCCTTCCTGCTCCTCCTCCTCTACCAGACACTGCTGGCCCTCCTCATCCTCATCCTCATCCTCCTCCTCTACAAGACATCACTGGCCCTCCTCTTCCTCTTCTACCAGACATTGATGGCCCTCCTCCTCCTCCTCCTCCTCTACCAGACATTATTGGCCGTCCTCCTCCTCCTCTAGCAGATATTGCTGTCTCTCCTCCTCCTCTACCAGACGTTGGTGGCCATTCACTTCCTCATGCACATCCTCCTCCTTCACTACCAGACATCGCTGGCCTTCCTCCTCCTCCTCCTCCTCCTCCTCCTCCTTCTCTACCATACATTGCTGGCCCTCCTCCTCCTCTACCAGACATCCCTGGCCCTCCTCCTCATCCTCCTCCTCCTATTCCACCAGACTTCGCTGGCCCTCCTCCTCTTTTACCAGACATCACTGACCCTCATGCTCCCCCTCTTCCTCCTGCACTAGACATTGATGGCCCTCTTCTTCCTCCTCCTACTCCTGTACCAAACCTCGCTGACCCTCCTCCTCCTACTCTAACAGATATCGCTGGCCCTCTTCCTTCTCCTCCTCTACCATACATTCCTGGCCTTCCTCCTCCTCCTCTACCAGACATCACTTGCCCTCCTCCTCCTCTTCTACCTGACATCGCTGATCTTCCACCTCCTCCTCCTCTTCTTCCTCCTCCTCCTGTACAAGACATGGCTGGCCCTCTTCCTCCTCATCCTACTCCTTTACCAGACATCGCTAACCCTCCTTTTCCTCCTCTCCTGGATATTGCTGGCCCTCCTCTTCCTCCTCCTCCTCCTCTACAAGACATCACTGGCCATCCTCCTCCATCTCCTCCTCCTCCTCTACCATACACTGCTGCCCCTCCTCCTCCTCTACCAGACACCTCTGGCCCTCCTCCTCCGCTTCCTCCTCCTCCTAAACCAGACTTCGCTGGTGCTCCTCCTCCTCTTCTACCAGATATCACTGACCATCCTCCTCCTCCTAATCCTCTTCCTCTTGTACCAGACATTATTGGCCCTCTTCCCCCTCCTCCTCCTCTTCCACCAGACATCACTGACCCTCCTGCATGGACTCCATGAGAAGGAGGAGGAGGAGGAAGGCCAGCGATGTCTGGTAGAGAAGGAGGAGGATGTTGATGATGATCAGGAGGAGGAGGAGAAAGAGGAGGAGGAGAAAGAGGAGGAGGAGCAGGAAGGCCAGCAATGTCTCACAAAGGAGGAAGAGGAGAAGGAGGAAGAGGAGGGCCAGCAATGTGTGGTAGAGGAGGAGGAGGAGGAGTGCCCTGAATGTCTGGTAGAGAAGGAGGAGCAGGAGGAGGAGGAGAGGCAGTGATGTCTGGTAGACGAGGGAGGGGAGGAGGAAGGCCAGCAACATCTGGTAGACGAGGAGTAGGAGGAAGGCCAGCAATGTCTGGTAGAGAAGGAGGACGAGGGAGAGCACTGTTTGGTAGAGGAGGAGGAGGGCCAGCAATGTCTGGTAGAGGAGGAGGAGGACGAGGGCCCTCATTTTGTGGTAGAGGAAGAGGAGGAGGTGGATGAGAAGGTGGAGGGCCAGTGATGTCTAGTAGAGAAGGAGGAGGAAGAAGAGGAGAAGGAGGAGGAGGAGAGGCATGGATGTCTGGTAGAGGAGTAGGAGGAGGAGGATGACGGCCAGCAATGTCTGGTACAGGATGAGGAGGAGGAGGATGAGGAGGAGGGCCAGTGATGTCTGGCAGTAGAGGAGGAAGAGGCCCAGTGATGTCTGGTGGAGGAGGAGAAGGAGGAGAAGGAGGAGGAGGAGGGCCAGAGATGTCCGGCATAAGAGGAGGAGGGCCAATAATGACTGATATAGGAAGAGGAGGGTCAGAGATGTCTTGTAGAAGAGTAAGAGGAGTGCCAGCGATGTCTGGTAGAGGGAGAGGAGGAGGAGGAGGGCCAGAGATGTCCGGTAGAGGAAGAGGGCCAGCAAAGTATAGTAGAGGAGGAGGAGGAAGAGGCTCAGGAATATCTGGTAGAGGAGGAGGAATTGGAGAAGGAGGAGGAGGGCCAGCGATGTCTGGTAGAGGAGTAGGAGGAGGAGGAAGAGGGCCAGCAATGTCTGGTACAGGAGAAGGAGGAGGAGGGGTGGTCAGCGATGTCTGTTAGAAGAGGTGGAGGAGGAGGCCAGCGATGTCTGGTGGAGGAGGAGAAGGAGGACAAGGAGGAGGGCAGAGATGTCTGGTTGAGGAGGAGGAAGGCCGGCAATTGTATGCTAGAGGAGGAGGAGGAGGAGGAGCAGGAGAGGAGGGTGTTCTGTGATGTCTGGTAGGGGAGGAGGGGGAGGAGGAGAAAGAGGAGGAGGAGGGCCAGCAAA